>NW_006408947.1:1025219-1034542 GCF_000296735.1 Chrysochloris asiatica | reverse complement strand
TCACTCTTTCTTCCTAGTCTGTCTTTGTCAGTTCCACCATGTTTGACCCTTCTGGTAATTTAAAATACCGGTGGCATAGTCCTCAGAATCACAGCAATTCACAAGCCACCACAGTACGACAGACAGACAAGTGGTGGCCATTTGGTTTTATGTCGAAACTGTCACTTTAAATTTCAAGGAGATCTGTATGCATGCATAGTAGAACCCTTCAGGGGTGGGGGTGGAATATCCATTTGCTCAAGTATCCCCTCTAGTTACCAGAATGGAGGTGCGCAGTCAGCTAGAGACCAATGGACAATGAATGAACAGATACCCCCCCAAAAAAGGATGTCCATACCTATATCTCCTCGGTTCTGTCAGGTGTTTGTGGCTGTTCTGATCCTTCCCCCACTTGTTCTCTCACAAGATGGCGGCTCCAGGAATAGCTGAGCGTCTTGAATTAGAAAGCAATGGAGTTCTTGATTTTCCTACAAATTCCCCTAGCTATAAGCCTTCCAATCTTCTAAATATTCCTTTATGTGTGGTTCAGAGTTCTAGCACCATCCCCTGAGCCTGCTTTACCCAGTATTCTGTGTTGTTGGTAATGGAGCTCCTCACTGCATATCTACCCAATCCGCCATCTTGATTGTATCCATGGAATCCTTAGATTGCCCATAGAATCCTTCAATACCACAAGGCGAGACTAGAGTTTTTTCTTCAGTTTCCTCAGTTTGAGAAATGCTGAGCTTGTTCTTCCCTTTGGTTTTCTAACTCCTGGTCTTTGCACATTTCATTATAATATTTGACTTTTTCTTCTCCAGCTGCCCTTTGAAATTTTTTGTTCAGCTCTTGTACCTCCTCATTTCTTCCATTTCCTTTAGCATCATTACACTGGAAAAGAAGTTTCAGAGTCTATTCTGACATCCATCTTAGTCTTTTCCTTATTTCTTGTCTTTGTAATGACCTTTTGTTTTTTATTTCACCCACAACTCTTCTGGTCTTTGGTCTTTAGTGTCTAATGCATCAAACAATTCTTCAGATGATCTCTAAATTAAGGTGGGATATGTTCAAGGTCAAATTTTGGTTCTTGTGGACTTGTTTTCATTTTCTTCAGCTTTAGTCTGAACTTGCATATGAGTAATTAATGGTTGTTACAAGGTCTGGCCTTGTTTTGTCTGATGATACAGAGCTTTTCCACTATCTCTTTCCACAGATGAAGTCAATTTGATTTCTGTGTATTCCATCTGATGACATACATGTGTATAGTCACCTTTTATGTTGTTTAAAAAGGCATTGGCAATGAAAAAATCATTGATCTTGCAAACTTCTATCAAGCAATCTCCAGCATATTTTCCAACCACTGATCCTTTGTTTCCAACCTTTGCATTCCAATTGCCAGTAATTATCAATACAACTTGATTGCATGTTTGATCAATTTCAGAATGAAGAAGTTGGTAAGATTCTTCAGTTTCATCATTACTGGCTTTAGTGGTTGGTACGTAAATTTGAATAATAGTGGTATTAACTGGTCTTCCTTATAGGTGTGTAGATATTATCCTATCATAGACAGTATTGTACTTCATGACAGATCTTGATATGTCCTTTTTGATGATGAATGCGACACTATCCCTCAATTTGCACAGTAAACCATGTGATTGTCAGATTAAAAATGGCTAATACCAGTCCATTTCAGCTCATTAATGCCTAGGATATCGATGTTTATGTGTTCCGTTTCATTTTTGACACTATCCAATTTTCCTAGATTCATACTTCATACATTCTATGTGCTGATTACTAATGGAAGATTGCAACTCTTTCTCTTCATTTTGAGTTGTTCCCCAACAGTAATCAAGGTCCAAAGGGCTTTACTCCATTTGCATCATCACAATCAACTCTACTTAGAGGAGGCAGCTCTTCCTCTGTCGCATTTTGAGTGCCTTCCAACCTGAAAGCTCATTTTCTGGCACTAAATCTGACAGTGTTCCACTTCTATTCATTAGATTTATAGTGACTAAATATTCTAAAGTAGTCCATCTCTCCTTCAACCTAGTCTGCCTTGTCTGGAAGCTCATCTGATATCAGACCACCGTGGGTGATCCTGCTGGTATTTAAAATACCCATGGCCTACCTTCCAGAATCACAGCAGCACACAAGCCACCACAATACAACAAACTGAGACACAAGTGGTGAATTATTTGGGGTATACTAGGATAAATAAAAAAAGTATTGCTAAAGGTTTGGGATTGGGTGGCGGGAGAAACAGCCAAGTAGGAAAGGCTCCATGGGGGAGGGATTGAAAACCCAGAGAAGCAATGTTCACAGAACACCACCAGAGCTCTGGAACTAGCATAAGGTCCAGGGCATCAGTTTCTTGCATGTGCATGTGGAAAAATCATGGTATAAAGGAAAATACTGCAAGTTAGGAATCACTCAACATGGGATTCCCTCTGTGGCCACCCCGTGTGGGCAGAGTTTAGAGGGTGGGGCTACAGCCAGACCAGCATAGGGAACTGGTGCTAAAAGCAGTGGAGTGACATTCAAAAAAGGAGGTGCAGGGGATACTACACACTTTTTCCCTCCTCTTCCCTGTCGTGCCTTCTTTGCCCAGCCTGGACACCTTCAGGCGAGTGGATGCACACAGCCTCCCCCCAAAAAAAGTCCAGTGCTGACCTTACAGTTTTCCTATGGCACAGAGAGAAAGAGTTTGGCAGCTGCTTATGACATCAGCCTTAGGGTTGCAGCCCTAAAATTAACTTGTGCAGGACCCTTTACTCCAGTCTATCTAGCAAAAAAAAAAGCAGGCCCATCAGGCCTGACAGACAAACCATATGAACAATCTGTAAAACCCCAACATAAAAGAACGTAACTATCTTGAGAATTACGCTGTGCACATGCAGATACCTAACTGACCTTCAGAAACAAAAGAGTAAGCAATCTTTCTCTCATCAACTTCTCAATATCTATCTGTACACCTCTACAGTGTAACAAGTATAACCCATAATATTCCACCATTGAGACAAGAGCCAATAACCCAATATAACCCAAGCTACAAGTATAACCCATAATATTCCACCATTGAGACAAGAGCTGATAACAGCTGCTAAGCATTACATGTGAAAAGGGAAACCTATCACCTGATCATAACCACCAGGAGACACCCAGTAAGCTTAATAACAGAAGTTAATTCATACTTAATAACACAACAACAACCATCCATTTAAGCATTTAAAAACCCACATAACTACTGGAAATGACAAGCAAAACACAAAAAAAGATCTCAAAACATGTCCCAAACCAGAAAAGAGTAACTGAGACAAATGAGATGGAGATAGACAAAGGCTCCCCAGAAGAGGCAGAGCAAGTTTTGGATTTGCCTGAGAAGGAATTCAGAAGAATGATATGGAAACACATTCAAATACTCTGAAAAAGGGTGGAGGAAAACAAGGAAAAAGGAAAGTACTACAAGAGCAATCAAACATTGATACAGCATTGGAAACAATTCAAAACCTGCAAAACGAGGTCTCGATGATTACTAATAAAATATCAGAAATGGACAATACACTGAAAGGGGAAAGGAGCAGAAAAGAAGAAATGGAAGCTAGAACTAGCGAGCTGGAAGACAAATCTCTCAATACTGCTAAGATAGAAGAGCAAGCAGAAAAAAGGATAAAAAAAAAAATCTGAAGAGAGTCTAAGATTCATACTGGATAACATGAAGAGGAACAACTTAAGAATTATTCTGAAACAGGAAGAATCAGAGAAGTTCATACAAGAGATAGTTGAAGAGCTTCTGGAAGAAAATTCCCATAAGATGGGAAGATAAACATTCAAGAAACAGAACGTAGCCCAGGAAGGATGTTGTTGTTGTTGTTAAGTGCCATCGAGTCGGATAGACCCCCGAAAAAAGTCATCAAGACATATAATAATCAAGCTTTCCAAAATCAAAGACAAGGAGAGAATCCTAAAAGCAGCTGGTGAGAAGAGAACTGTAACTTCTAAAGGCAAGCAAATCAGATTAAGCTCTGACTTCTCAGCAGAAACCACGCAGGCAAGAAGGCAAAGAGGAGACATATACAAAAACATAAAAGAAAAAAACTGCCAACCAAGAATCATCTATCCCGCAAAAGTATCAATCAAATACGATGGTGCAATCAAAACATTCCAGGATAAACAGAATCTAAGGGATTTTATCAAAACCAATCCAGCACTTTAA
The DNA here is from genome assembly GCF_000296735.1 of Chrysochloris asiatica. Lineage (NCBI taxonomy): Eukaryota > Metazoa > Chordata > Mammalia > Afrosoricida > Chrysochloridae > Chrysochloris > Chrysochloris asiatica. The sequence goes on along the minus strand of NW_006408947.1, from coordinate 1,030,350 downwards.
AACATAGTAAAAAGAGTTCTTTCGACTGAACACCAACAAGAACAGGCAACAACCAGAGATTGACAGGTGTGGCAACAGCACCTGGAATTCAGTAGACAGATAGCAGAGTTCAGAACAGAACAAAACTACAACAAGAAATTCAAAGGCACTGGGAAGTCAACCGAAGATCAAAATAATATCAGTGTCAAAGAAGGGATAAATGCAGCAACAGAGATCCAGGTAGTGAGGCTGTCAGGTAGATTACAGGATATAATAGATTCTTTTAAATGGAGAGAAAAGTTAATAGGCTATAAGGAAACCCCAAAGGAAGTTAATACTTCACAACTTAACCATAAAAATGAACTTCCAAGCAGAACAAGCAAACATGAAAACTAAGAAGACACCAACAAGAAATAGCACAAAAAAACACAAACTACAAACAAGAAGGCATGCAGAACTGAGGAATGAACAGCACTATGAAAAAATTAATAGAATGGTAGTAATTAATTCATACCTATCAATAATTGCATTGAATGTCAATGGATTGAATGTACCAATGAAGAGACAGAGAGTGGCAGATTGGAAAAGAAAACAAGACCCTTCAATATGATGACTGCAAGAGACACACCTTACACACAAAGACAAATATGAAAAAAAAGTTCAGGATGGAAAAAAATACACCAAGCCAACTGCAACACTAAACAAGCAGGAGTGGCAATTCTAATCTCTGATAAAGTAAACTTTAAGACAAAAACCAGCATAAGAAATAAAGAAGGACACTATCTGATGATCAAAGGGTCAATTGAGTAAGAGGCATAACCATAATAAATATCTATGCTCCCAATGAAAAAGCACTAAAATATATGAAGTAAACCTTACTAGAATTGAAGAAAGAAATAGATAAATCTACAATTATAGTGGGTGATTTTAATACACCATTTTTGAAAAGGGATAGAACAACCAGAAAGAAACTTGACAAAGTCATAGAGGAATTAAACAGCACAATCAACCAACTTGACCCTCATAGACGTGTACAGAACATTCAACCCAACAACAGGACAATATACGTTCTTCTCCAGTGCACATGGAACATTCTCCAGAATTGGCCATGTGTTAGGTCACAAAGCAAGCCTCCATAAACTTACAAACATCAAAATACTACAAAGTATCTTTTCAGACCACAATGCTATAAAATTAGAAATCAACAAGAAGACTAAGGAAATAAACTCGAATCATGGAAACTGAACAATACCCTGCTGAAAAGTGACTGGGTAAAAGAAGAAATTAAATATGAATTCATAAAGCACCTAGAAACAAACGAGAATGAAAACACAATATACCAAAATCTTTGGGACATGGAGAAAGCGGTGCTGAGAGGACAATTTATTGCGATAAATGCACACATCCAAAAAGAAGAAAGAACCAAAATTAACACATTAACACAGCATCTCCAACAATTAGAAACTAACTAACAGAGGGAACCTACAGTCACCAAATCAAAAGACATAATAAAGATAAGAGCAGTAATAAATGAGATAAAAAAACTATAGAAAGAATCAACAGGACAAGAAGCCGTTTCTTTGAAAGAATTAATAAAATGGACAAATCATTGGCAAACTTAACAAAAGAAAAGAGGGAAAAGACACAAATAACTTGCATTAGTAACCACACAGGCGATGTCACAATGGAACCAAATGAAATCAAAAGGATAATCACAGAATCCTATGAAGAGTTGTACTCCAACAAATTTGAAAACTTAGAAGAGATGGATGCATTTATAGAAAAACACCACCTGCCCAAACTTACACAGAGTGAAGTAGAAAACTTGATCAGACCCATAACAATAGAATAAATTGATCAGGTAGGTCATCAAAAAACTCCCAACCAAAAGAAGTCCAGGCCCAGACTGCTTCACTGGTGAATTCTACCAAAAATTCAGGGAAGAGCTGTCACAATTCTACTCAAATTATTCCAGAATATAGAAGAGGATGGAAAACTTTCTAATACATTTTATGAAGCAAGCATAACCCTCGTACCAATACCAGGGAAGGACATCACTAAGCAAGAAAACTATAGACCAATATCCCTCATGAACATATATGCAAAAATTCTCAACAAAATCCTAGCCAACAGAATCCAGCAGCACATCAAAAAAAAAAAAAAAAAAAAAAAAATACCTCCTGACCAAGTGGGTTTCATGAAAGGGATGCAAGGATGGTTCAACATTAGAAAAACAATCAATGTAATCCACCACATAAATAAGAAAAATGAAAAGAACCATCTGATCATATCCATTGATGCAGAAAAGGCATTTGACAAAATCCACCTAAATACTTTTGCCTAATCAATAATGCATAAGTAAACATCTTTTCATGTGTTTGTTGGCTATTTAATATATTCACTGCTGTAAAACATGTATTCAAATCACTTGCCCAAGTTTGCCCAAATGATTGTGTTGTTTTTCTTTTTGTTGTTTAATTGTTGTTATTATTGTTAAGTGCCATCGAGTTGGTCCCAACTCATAGTGACCCTGTATAGGGTCTCCAAGGAGCAGCTGGTGAACTTGAACCACTGACCTTGTGGTTCAAACCTACTTTGCAGTCCATCTCATTAACCCACAGCACCACACCAGTAGGATTTCTGTATATATTCTGGATACAGAGTCCTAGTGTGGCACTGTAGGAAAAGAACTGGACCATAAGGATAAGAACTAGACCATAAGGTCAATTTGAACCACATGATTAGTGGTTCAAGCTCACCAGCCACTCCCCAGAAACCCTACACAGGGTTGCTATGAGTTGGAACAGACTTGATGGCATTTAACAACAACAACAACAACAACAACAAAAACCTTATTAGAAATATGGTTCCCAAAAGTTTTCTTTTAGTCTGAAGGCTGTTTTATCACTTTGATGATAAATTACTTTGATAAATAAAAGTTTTAATTCTGATGAGGTCCCCATTTATCTATTTTATTATTTGCTTTGTGCTTTTGCTACAAGATCAATATTCCCGTTTTATAGCTTTAGTTCTCACACTTTTTATGGTTTTAAGACTCACTTGATCTATTCTGAATTAATTCTGTGCATGGGGTGACATATGCATCCTGCATCATTCTTTTGAATATGGAAATCCAATTTCTCCAGCATCATCAAAAAATCATAAGAGATGGCTGTGCTGCGTGGGCCGGTTTTTTTTTTGTTTGTTTGTTTGTTTTGTTTTGTTTTGTTTTTTACCATTGCAGGGAGGAGGCAAGCAGGCAACTGCTGGGCCTGACAGCAAGAGGTTTTCTGGATTTGCAGAAGTCACTAGGACTGGGATGAAAGAAGCAGAGCAGATGCAAAATCTGGAGAGCGCAGGGACCGGGTGCTCAGTCAACACCCAGACTGGCAGTATGACCAGTCAGATAACAAGGGTTTCCAAAGTAAACCTTTTCACTATGCCCAGCCACTGAATGGAATTCTTTTCCACTATAGAAACCCAAAATCAAAGATCTCAGAAAAAGGAAAAAGGAAGGCATGCATCTTTAGGAGCTAATGAAGACATGGCCAGAGTACCTACTGATAAAAAAACAGGTGAAGAGAACTGGTCTTGTGGTGGTGAAAAACATGAAAATTTTTGGTCTCCACTGTTCTACTAAGATTTCCATGCTGGGCAAATAGCTCTTATTAAACATGGGTCAAGGCTGAAAAACTGTGATCTTTACTTTTCAGAAAACCATGTTCTACTTATCTGAAAATGATTGTAAATGGAAAAAGTTGTTTCATAAAAGTTATAGAGACTATAGGTAGAAGAGCCATCTGAAGGAATTCATTGCACTGCAGTATACATCAGGATTGCATTCTCTGACCATACTTATTCAGTCTTATGCTGAGCAAATATCCTAGTAGCTGGGTTATATGAAGAAGAACCTGGCATCAGGATTGGAAGAATAATTAACAAGATGTGGTATGCAGATGATACAATCTTGTTTACTGGAGGAAAGAGGACTTATTGATCAAGATGAAAGACTACAGCTTTCAGTATGGATCGCATTTCAATGTAAAGAAATTGAAAATCTCCACAACTGGACCATTAAATAACGTCATGATAAGTAGAGTTGTCAGACTTCAGTTTGCTTGGATCCAAAATCAACACTCATGGGAACAGCAGTCAAGAAATCAAGTAAATTATTGAATTAAGCAAATCTGCTGCAAAAGACCTCTTTCAAGTTTTAAAGATGTCACTTTGAGGATTAAAAGTTTGGCTGACCTAAGCCATGGAACACATTCAATTGTTTTATTTGTTAAACAATTGAGTTAATTCTGACTCATAGTGACCCTGTATAGGATTTTCAAGGAATGACTGGTGGTTTTGAACTGTCAACCTCATGGTTAACAGTCCAGTGCTTATCCTACAGTGCTACACAGTTGTCTTATATGCATGTGAAAATTGGACAATGAATAAGGACGACTGTAGACAAGTGCACACATTTGATTTATGGTGTCAGCGAAGACTATTGGAAGTACCATGAACTGCCAAAAGAGCAAACAACTTTGTCCTGGGAGAAGTACAGCCAGCAGGCACCTCAGAAGTGAAGATGGCATGACTTTGTCTGTTGCACTTTGGACATTTTGTCAGGAAGGAGCAGTCCCTAGAAAAAGGACATCATGCTTCTAAAAGTGAAGCGTCAGTAGAAAAAAAAAAAAGGAAGACATCCAATGGTTGACACAGTGGCAACAACAATTGGCTCAAACGTAACAGCAGTCGTGAGGATACGACATGACCAGTGTTTCGTTCTGTTGTGGATGGGGTTGCTATGTGTCGGAACTGACTATACAGCACCTACCAAGAAGCAGGGTTCTCTAGAGGTCAGTGTTAGAAATGAAAGATTATTGTGGTGAGTTGTTGCTGTTGTTATTAAGTGCCATCGAATCAGTACCGACTCATAGCAACCTTATGCACAGCAGAACGAAACAATGACCGATCCTGGGCCAACCTCACTACTGTTGCCACACTTGAGTCCAGCGATGCTGCCACTTGGCCAATCCATCTTATAGGGGTTCTTCCTCTTTTTCTCTGACCCTCCACCTTACCAAATATGATATCCTTCTCTAGTGACTGCTGCCTCCTGACAATATGTCCAAAGTATGAGAGATAAAGTTTGGCCATC
>NW_006408947.1:1021240-1024727 GCF_000296735.1 Chrysochloris asiatica | reverse complement strand
TCAAGCAAGGCTGTATCATCTGCACATAGCAGGTTGTTAATGAGTCTTCCTCCAATCCTGATGCCACGTTTTTCTTCATAGAACCCAGCTTCTCAGAGTATTTGCTCAGCATACAGGTTCAGTAAGTATGGTGAAAGAATACAACCTTGTCACACACCTTTTTTGGTTTTAAACCATTCAGTGTTCTCATGTTCTGTTGGAACAATTGCTTCTTGGTCCAGTTACAGATTTCTCATGAGCACAATATGGGAGGTGAATTATAACAATAGATTGAGCCTGTAGTGGAGAACTTTGAAAAGCTGTATGGACTTTGGATTTTATCTTGAAGATCAGATTGCCTAGACCTGCTGTGAAGAAGAGCCATTTCTGTTTACATCAGAGTCTTAATAGCAGTAAGATTTGTGGTGAAGTGGTTACAAATGGAAAAACTTCCCATAAAAATGGTGTAGTTGAAGCTTCCTGGCTTGCAATAAGTATGCATGTCAAATTGATACCGATGATTGATTGTTAGCATCTACAATCTCTTCACTTAGGTTTTCAGTGGGAAAGGCAGGGATGATAGGAGTGGTGGCATTTGTTTTCTCCTTTTCCCAATTAGCCATATAGATTGGGCATTCATTTTATCACTTGTGTCCAGCTGACTTTTAATTCCTATGATAGATAATTTAGGACCATTGAAGATTTTACCAGGGACAGGATAGAACATGGTTAAAATGTTATTGAATTGGAGCAAGGAGAGATTAGAGGCAGGATGTTGGATTGGTAGAATATTGCATTTACCAGAGTTTAAAATAGAGTTCAGAAAATATAGAATATATTGTATTTCTATATATTGTATAGAAAAAGAATGAGAAAGAGCCAAAATATTTGTTGAGTAATTTGTTCTAGAGTTAAGGGAGAAGAATAAATTTTAAAAAGAGTTGTACTTTGTTCTGAGCCAACTGTGCTCAAAGCACAAATAGCCTGTTGTTTTTGTTAAGTGCTGTCAAATAGGTTCTGACTCATAGTGACTTTTATAGGGTTTCCAAGGAGCAGCTGGTGGATATGAATTGCCAACCTTGTGGTTAAGCAGTCCAGTCCTTATCCTCTAGCATCACACCAGTAATTAAAGAGAACTTCAGTAATTAAAGAGAAAAATGGGGGAATGCAGGTTACTCACCACTGCCTGCTGTTTTTTATTTAATCCCCTTTGTATGTATCAAGGCAGTGGTACTAAAATGCACTCTAGTAATTGTTGTTTTCTTCTCTGCCAGTTTTCACGTAAGAATGTCCTTGATGAAGCTGTAAAATCATTAATTTTCTTCAATCCCAACCTCTGAGTATAATCTTTTTAATATACTGGGTGAGAAAATAGAAGGTGCACATGAAGTTCTTTTGCAGTAAACCCAAAGATGGTGATGCCCATCAAGAGTAGAACTTCCAGGATTGCTGGAGCTGTAGACTGAAGTATCTACTTGTTTCTTTGAACATCATGAACTGACAAACTGGTTATTTAGACTTGGATATAAAATCTAGCAGACATTTTCTCAGAAGTGAATGTAGCGAACCTGTCATTTTAAGGAAAACAACTGACAGTATTTGTTGCCAATGATAAAATTTGAGCTCTCAAGTGAAAATTAGAGTTTTTGAGAACTTGAATCTACCATTATGAGCTTGATAGCTTCCCAATCCTTAAGTTTTTTTGATGAGATTAACAATGGTAGCAATTAGTGTGATTTTTAAGAACTATAATAAGATCAGTAAATGAATACTTTCCAAATAACAAATGCACAATGTTACAAAATCACATGGTTGAAGAGTCTTTCGGAATACAGACAGACCAATGGATTTTAATGTCATATACAAAAAGTTCATTGATTGTTTCAGATTCTACTTTGCAACTAACCTTTAAAAAGCTATCCCTTGTTGAATTTTTGTATAGCAATATCCACAGTTATCTGAAATGACTGTTAAAATTTTCCTTTTTCAACTATGTATCTGTATGAGACTGAATATCTTTGATACACTTTAATGAAAACAATATATTGTAGCATGTTGAAAATAGAAGTAGATTTGAAAATCCAGCTGTCTTTTATTAAGTTACATATTAAAGAGATGTGTACAAATATTTATACATCTTCTCATTAGTTTATGTAGTTATTTTGGAAAGTAGGATTATTTTCATTAAAAATGTTATTTATGTTAATAATAATAGTAATAACAGTTATGGGTTAATGCACTGGACTGCAAGATCAGTTTGAACCACAGGGTTGGCAGTTCAAGCTCACTAGCCACTCCTTGGAAAACCTATACAGGGTTACTATGAGTCGGAACTGACTCTACAGCACTTAACAACAAGTAGTGGTAGTAGTTACGTGCCATCAAATCAGTTCAGATTTACGGAGACCCTGTGTAACATTTCCAAAGAGCGGCTGGTGGGTGTGAGCCATCAACACTTCAGTTAGCAGTTCAGTGCTTATTCTACAACACCACATCAAGACTCCAAGGCTACTCCTTGGAAACCCTGTAAAGGGTTGCTATGAGTAGGAACTGACTCTACAACACTTAACAAAAATGACTAATGACTTGGAGTGCCTTTTCATGTGTTAATTGTTCATTTGCATATCTTCTTGGAGGAAATGTCTATTTAATCCTTTGCCCATTTTAAACTAGTTTTTGGTGATGAGATGTAAGAGTTCTTCATATATTTTGGATATTAAACACTTATTAGATATGTGTTGTTGTTATTGTTAGGTGCCATTGAGTCAGTACAGAATCATGGCGACCTTATGCAGAGCAGAACAAAATACTGCTCCATCCTGGGCCAACCTCACTGTCATTGCCACGCTTGAGCTCATTGATATTGCTACTTGGCCAATCCATCTTGTTGGGGGTCTTCCTCTTTTTCTCTGACCCTCCACCCTACCAAACATGATATCCTTCTCCAGTGACTGGTCCTTCCTGACAATATGTCCGAAGTATGAGAGATGAAGTTTGGCCATCCTGGCCTCCAAGGAGCACTATGGCTGCACTTCTTCCAGCACAGATCTGCTGGTTCTTTTGGCAGCCCATGGCACTTATAGTTTCCAAATATTTTTTTCAAATTTGTAGATTGTTTCTTCACTTGCTTGATAAAGTCCTTTGATGCAAAAAACTTCTCATTTTAATAGTCCAATTTATTCCTTCTTTTGTTGGTCATGTTTTCGATGTCATATCTAAGAATCCATTGACAAAACAAAGCCACATCCTTATATAGTACATGCCCACTAATATATATTTATAATTACTATTTTATAGATGTCTGTTAAAACATACAGGAAATAAAATGTGTTAAGAACTCATAATGAATGTAGTAATGCTGGTTTTTATGTTTACATATTTGTTTATCTTTATTTCTTCTTATGACTTCAAGTTATTGCTTACTGTCCATTCATTTCAGCTTGAAGGACTCTCTTAAGCAGGTCTTAAGGACTCTTTTAGAGAGCAGGTCTACTAGCGACAAACTCCC
>NW_006408947.1:983838-1021140 GCF_000296735.1 Chrysochloris asiatica | reverse complement strand
TACCAGTAAGGAGCTCTGATAGCGTAGTGGTTACGAATTGGGCTGCGAACCGCAAAGTCAGCACTTCGAAACTACCAGCTGCTCCACGGGAGAAAGTTGAGGCGTTCTGCTCCAGTAAAGATTAACAGCCTTGGAAAACCTGTGCAGGGTCACTATGAGTCAGAACGGACTCCACAGCACATAACAACAACAACAACAAATACACCAGTAAGCACAGCAGAGTAGCAGAATGGATAAGAAAACAGATTCCATCAATATGCTGTCTACAAGAGACACACATTAGACACAAAGGCAAAATTAGACTAATAATCAAAGGATGGGGAAAATATACCAAGCTAAAGACAATCTCGGAACCAACTACAGGCACATAAAAACAACAACAACAAAGACAATCAAAAAAGTAGAAATGGCAATATTAGTTTATCATAAAGTAAGTTTTCAGGCAAAAACCAGCATTAGAGATAAGACAGCTATTATAAAATGATTAAAGGGCCCAAAAGAGGTCTTAGCCATAATAAATATCAATGTACTCAATGAACAAGTCTGGAATTCAATACAGAAACTGACAACTCTACAATCACAACCAAGTTTGTTCCAACTCAGAGCAACACTGCATAGGGTTTTCAAGGAGTGGCAGCTAGCAGTCTAGTTCTTATCCCACTGTGTCACACCAGGACTCCTACAATAACATTTATTGCTATGTTGTTGTTAGGCTCCCATTGAGTCAGTTCCAACTCAGTGATCTTATTATGCACAATCCCAGCAGTTCTGGGTTGGTCTGCATGTCTTTTCAAATGCAAATGTATCAACTCTGACAGTTCTGGGTGGGGTTCAGGATACCACCGAAACCCCATACTCTACAAAGGCATATTTTAACTGCTCTTTTTGCAAATCCAATCAAATATAGGTTGAAGGAAGGCTTGCAAGCTCTCTGTAATCATAATTCTCAATGTTCACTTCCATCAAACATGTCTGTCTATTTTACAATAATAGGCAGGGGAAACATATCCATAGGCATTCAAGCACATAAACCTTTTAAAAACACTCAAGTTCACTCTTTTCTTCTCTGTTCTTGGACTAATCCCATTCATATGCATATGGCCTTGGCCCTCTGGCAGGGTGGATCCAGTAAGTTCTACCCGCCCCCATATCAGCCATTCAGTTTAACCAGTGTGACATCGGCTTTAGGCAACTCCAGAAGCTGCTTTTCTCCCCTCAGCTGAAGCATTTAATCACTTACATTCTTTTCAACTATTGTTTTTGTTTTTGTTGTTGTTAAGTGCCGTCGAGTCGGTTCCGACTGACCCATAGCGACCCTGTACAGGGTTTCCGAGGGTGTAAATCCTTACGGGAGTAGAAAGCCTCATCTTTCTCCCGCGGAGCAGCTGGTAGTTTCGAACCGCTGACCTTAAGGTTCGCAGCCCGATTCGTAACCACTACGCTACCAGAGCAAATTGATTCCAATTCATAGCAACCCTGTATAGGGTTTCTGACGAGTGCCTGGTGGGTGGGTTTGAACCACTGACCTTATGGTTCAAACCAATCTTGAAGTCCTGCAGCGTCACACCTGGACTCCATTACAGGTAATAAAAAACAAAATAACCATCTAAAACTCAAGTTTCATTTATCCTGCTCCTTTATTCTTTCTTCTACAAAACCTCATTACAATGAATCTTGTAATGGAGTCATTACAATGAATCTTGATGCCAAGTGTAAAACTCATGTGGGGACCATGCCTAACTCCCTCTGACTCCACAAAGGGAAAAGAGGATCAAACTCAAAATCAGCCCAAGACTGACTTGGGTGAAGTGGAGGGTCAGACAGGCCTCTACTCTATAGCCTTTTTACTAGTGAAGACATTTATCAGTGCCTTTAAAATTAGTCAGACTTGAGAACCAATTTAGTAAACTCATCCTTGTGATCTTATATCTCTAGAACCTAACTCTTGATACCACATTTCTTAGGCTGGATTTTCTAGAGAAGTAAAAACAGTGAAACATATGTATTTATATCAAGGAAATTGCTCACAATTGTAGAGTCCCAGGTCCCCAGCAGAAATTTTTTTAAAAAATCAACCTTTTCCAGTATGTCCATTATGTTGGGAGCAGGCCACACCCTCAAGGAAACATCCTTTTGATTGAATGGCTGCTCATAGCCAATCATTTTAGAGTTAACTGCTGTACTAGATTTCACCATATGAGTAAGTACATCTCAACTGGCAAACCACTGGGAATCCTACAGCAGTCAAGTCAACACAACACTATCACAACAATCAACCAACTTGACTCAAACATGTACAGAAAACTTCACCAAACAACAGCACAATATATATTCTTTTCAACCACACAATTAACATTCTCCAGAATAAATCGATCATATGTTAGACCACAAAGCAATCCTCAATATATCTGGAAATATAAAACAACTACAAAGCATCTTCCAAGATAATAATGTCATAAAATCAGAAATCAATAATACAAAGGTACATAAATAAATAAAAAATATGGAAACTGAGTAACATCCTGCTTAAAAACTACTGAGTGACAGAATAAACAATGAATAAAAAAATTCCTTGAATCAAAAATGAAATCAAAACATACCAAAACCTAGGGGACACAGTAAAAATCAGTGCTCAGAGGACAATTTATAACAATAAATGTACACATCAAAAATGAAGAATGAAAATAAACACCTTAACCCAATATAGCCAGCAATTTCTGAGCAGCAAAACAAGCCTACAGTCACAAGAAGAAAAATAACAAACAGCAGAGCAAAGATACATGAGACAGAAATTGGGAAAGGAATTATCATTGTGAGGTGCTGAATCCCCTGTGACTCATAGCAACCCTCAGCACAGCTGAATGAAACCTATGTTCTCCTCACCATTATTGCTGTGCTTGAGCCCATTGTTACAGCCACTGTGTCATTACATCTCATTGGGGGGGCTTCTTCTTTTTTTCTGACTCTCTATTTTACCAAGCATAATATCCTTTTCTAGGGACTGGTCCCTACTGATAACATGTCCAAAGTATGTGAGACAAAGTCTAGCCATTTGTAAGGAGCCTTCTGGCTGTACTTCTTCCAAGACAGATTTGTTTGTTCTTCTGGCAGTCCATTATATATTCAATATTCTGTGCCAACACTATAATTTAAATGCATCAATTCTTTTCAGTCTTCTTTTTATTCTTTGTCCATTTTTCACACGTATATGAGGTGATTGAAAATACCATGGCTTGGGTCAGTCATGTCTCAGCTCACAAAGTAAGCAACTCAAAGTGAGGTCTTTTGTCATCTGATTTCTTAGCTGCTGCATCCATGAGCATTGATTGTGAATCCAACTAAAATGAAATCCTTGTCAACTTCAATCTTTCTCAATTTATCATAATGTTTATTAGGTCCAGTTGGGATGATTTTTGTTTTCTTTACAGTGAGGTGCAATCCATACTGAATTGTTTGATGTTCATTGGCAAGTGGTTCAACTGTTCTTTGTTTTCAGCAAGCAAGATTATGTAATCTGCATATCACAGGTTGTTAATGAGTCCAGTTTCTCTGAATATTTTGAATACATATTAGATAATTTTAATGAAAGTATACCACCCTGACACCCATCTTTCCAGATTGTAAGCCACACAGTATCACCTTCTTCTGTTCCAACAATTGTCTCTTATTCTAAGTACAGATTCTTCATGTACAAAATTAAGTATTGTGGAATACCCATTCTTTGCAATGTTACCCATAGTTTGCTATGATCCACACAGTTGAATGCCTTTGCAGTCAATAAAACACAAGTAAACATCTTTCTGGTATTCTGTGTTCTCAGCCAAGATGCTTCTGATGTTGGCACTGATATCCCTGGTTCCACATCCTCTTCTGAATACAGCTTATATTTCTGGCAGCTCCCTGTAGATGTGCTGATGTAACATTTTGAATTATTTTCAGTAAAATTTTACTTGTGTGTGATACTAATGATGTTGTTTGATAATGTCCATATTCTGCTGGGTCACTTTTATTTGGAATGGGCACAAACACGGATTTCTTCCAGTCAATTGGTCTGATAGTTGTCCTCCAAATTTCTTGGCAGAAACTAGTGAATGCTTCCAGAATGGCATCAATTTGTTGAAACATTTCAATTGGTATTCTTTCAGTTCATAGAGTCTTTTTTTCACTAATGCCTCAGTGCAACTTTGACTTTCTCCTTTAGTATAACCATTTCTTGATCATATGTTGCATCCTGAACTAGTTGAGCATTGACCAATTATTTTTGGTACAGTGACTCTGAGTTCCTTCCATCTTCTTTTGATGCTTTCTGCATCATTCAATATTTTGTCCATAGAATCCTGCAATATTGAAAGTTGAGGCTTGGATTTTTTTCTTCAGTTCTTTCAGCTTGAGAAATGCTGAGTATGTTATTTCATTTTGTTTTTCTAAGTCTAGTTGTTTGCATAAGGACCTCTGGTAGCGTAGTGGTTACGAACGGGCTGCGAACCTTAAGGTCAGCGGTTTGAAACTACCAGCCACTCCGCGGGAGAAAGATGAGGCTTTCTACTCCCGTAAGGATTTACACCCTCGGAAACCCTGTACAGGGTCGCTATGGGTCAGTCGGAACCGACTCGACGGCACTTAACAACAACAACAACAACAGTTGTTTGCATATTCAATTATAAAACTTTGTTCTTGAGCCACTCTTTAACACTTTTTGTTCAGCTCTTTTATGTCCTCATTTATTCCACTTGATTCAGCTATATTCTATGTTTAAGAGAAAGTGTCAGACTCTCTTATGATACCCATTTTGGTCTTTTCTTTCTTTCCTGTCTTTTAAATGACCTTTGCTTTCTTCGTGTATGATGTTCTTGATATCATTCCACAACTCATCTGGTTTCCAGTCATTCCGGTTCAATATGTCAAATCTATTCTTTAGGTAGTCTCTAAATTCAAATGAGATATATGCAAGGTCATATTTTGGCTCTCACACATTGCCTATGAGCAATTAATGGTCTGCTCCATAGTCAGCTCCTGGTCTTGTTTTGGTTGATGATATTGAATTTGTCCGTCATCTCTTTCCACAGCTGTAGCACTTTGAATCCTGTGCATTCCATCTGATGAGGTCCACATGTGTAGTCATTGTTTGTTGTTGTTGTTAAGTACTGTCAAATCTGTTCTGACTCATAGTGACACTGTATGGGGAATCTGGGGATTTAAATCTTCATGGGAGCAGAAAGCATCATCTTTCTCCCATGGAGCAGCTGGCATGTTTGAACTTCAGACCTTGTAGTTCACAGTCCAGTGCTTAGTGGATGGAACCATGGTGTTCCCAGACACTGTTTATGTTATTGAAAAATTATATTTTCAATGAATAAGTCTATCAAATTTCTCCAGCATCATTTCTGTCACCAGGACCATATTTCCCAACTACTAATTGCTCTTCTTTGTTTCCATTTTTATGCATTCTAATCACCAATAATTATCAATATAATTTGATTGCATGCTTGATCAATTTCAGACTGAAGAACTGGCAGACCATTTCCTGGATTGTAACTTATTTACTTCCCTAGAAAACTCCATAATCTTGAATTATGTCTCTAAATTCTGTGTGGCCACTGCAATGAATTATCAAATCCAGATAAGTAGAGAGTGTTGTGGGATAAATGGCTGGTGTCAGAGTTGGTAAACAAGGTTAGAAAGTCAGCTTCATAGGCATCATAGGAATAGCCTTAGGCCTATTTTAAGTTTGATTTTCCTTCCCGCAGTGCAGTTAGAGGAAGTCAGGAGACATCCCCCATGCCTTTTCTTTTAACACTACCCAATATATGAACTATTTAGGAATAAATATAACTACAGAAACAAAAGGTCCACAATAATTACTATAAGAAACCAAAAAAGACCTACATAAAGGAACTCTGGTAGCATAGTGGATATGAATTGGGCTGTGAACTGAAAGGTCAGTGGTTCAAAACTACCAGCTGCTCCATGGGAGAAAGATGAGGTTTTCTGCTCCCATAAAGATTAACAGCCTTGGAAACCCTTTTCAGGATCACTATGGGTTGGAACCGACTCTACGGCACTTAACAACAACAACAACAAGTGGAAGAACATACTATGATCAAGGAAAGGAAGATTTAACATTGTGAAAATATCAATACTATCCAAAACAATATATAGATATAATACAATCATGAATCAGATTCCAACATCATTTTTTAAAGAAGTGGAAAACTATCACTAACTTTTTATGAAAAGGAAAGGGACCCTGGATAAGCAAAGGATTGCTAAAGAAGAAAAACAATGTAGGAGGCCTCACACTTCCCTATCTTAGGACCTAATACATAGTTACAGTAGTCAAAACAGCTTGATACTGGTAAAGCAACAGACACATGGACCAATGGAACAGAACTGAAAACTCAGGAGTAAGCCCATACACCTATGGATAGCTGATCTTTGAGGAGTAGGGCTGAAAGATGAAGGGCAGAAGAGATAGCCTCTTTAACAAGTGGTGCTGGAAAAATTAGACAGCCATTTACAGAAGAATGAAACAGGACCCATATCTCACACTATATACAGAAATTAGCTCAAGATGGATCAAAAAACCTGGTACTAAAAATATCATCAATGAAAAAATGGGTTTGAACTTAGTGGACCTGATACATGGTGTAAATACAATATCAAACATACCTAAAGACACACAAACAGAAGACAGACTAGATGACTGGCACCACCTAAAAATAAACAATTATGTGTATCAAAAGATTTAGCCAAGAGTGAAAAGAGAACCCACAGGCTGAGGGAAAAAAAAAATTGGCACTGACATACCCAAACAGGGAGTAATCGCTAAAATTTATTGAAAACTGACACCTCAACACCAAAAAGACAAATAATTCAATTACTAAATTGGCAGAGGAGATGAACAGACACTTCATCAAAGAACATATTCAGGCAGCCAACAGACATGAAGAAATGCTCTTGATGATTCGCTATTGTTGTCATCCTTGTTTTTAGATACAAATCAAAACCTTAATTTCAAGCATTATTAGACAAAAATAAATGTAAAATACACAGAAACCAACAAATGCTGGCATGATATGGAGCGACTATAAGTTATCTCAGACACTGCTAGTGAAACTGTAAAATGGTGGTAAACAGTATGGTGCTTCCCTTAAAAGTTAGAAATACAAATACCACACGATCTAGTAATACCACTGCTTCTAATAAGAACCATGGCATGAATATACATACCTATGTTCATCACAACACTGTTCACACTAGTAAAAAGATGGAAATAACATAAATCCTCATCAATCAAAGAATGACTAAACAAGCTATGGTATATACTCACAATGAAATACTAAGCAATGTTAAAGAATAAGAATGAATCAGTGAAACACTTCATAATATTATTGAACCTGGAGGATATTACCAAGACCCACTGCTGTTAAGTCTATTCTGACTCATAACAACCCAATAGAAAACAGTAGAACTGCACCATAAGGCTTCCAAAACTGTAAATCTGTAGAGAAACAAACTGCCACAACTTTCTCCATTGGAGCCAGCTGGTGAGTTTGAACTACTGACCTTTCAGTTAGTAGCCCAATGTTAACATTATCCTAAGTAAAATAAGTCAATCACAAAAGGAAAAATATTGTATAAAATTTCAAGGACAGGTTTTTCATATTAAAAGAAGTATTTGAGAGGGAAAGGGAGGGTATATTACTGACTAGAAGGTGCATACATATTAAGTTGGCTGAAGGTGAAGGTACTATACATATGAGAGAGATCAACAAAAAATGATGGAGGCAACAGAAGACACTGGAAGGAGTGCAAGAGTTAAAGGCAAAAGAGGTAAATACTATTATATACATATTCTTACAATAATGGTGATCTGTGAGAAAAAACATAGATAAATCCACAGTCTAAATGTGTGGGAAAGAGATGTGACAATACCCACAAATATATAGAGATTTGACAAAGGGTTTCTACATGTGTATTTACCTTTACTGTAAATATATCCATAAATATGTTGGAGCACACAGGGGGCAAAATTATGAAAACTTCTTAGACACAACTAACCATCTTGAGGGAATGAGTCACAGGGCCAGAAGCCTCAGGACCATAGTCTCAGGGGACAGTAAGGTCAACAGGCACTACATAGTCTACAAAGACAACATTCTACATTCTACTTTGGTGAGTAGTGACTAGGGTCTTAAAAGCCCATGTGCATGACTAATTGCAACTGTCACAACTATAAAGGTAGAAGTTTTGTAACAAAAATGGGGGAGTAAAAAAATGTAAAAAAACCCCAGAGGACTCTAGGACTATCAAGGATAAAAAAACAAGTGGAATGTGGGATCATATCCAGAGAAGCAGCTACACCAGAGATGGAGGCAGAGATGAGGACATGGAGAGAGGGAGCAGCTGAGGACTCCAAACTCATGGAAAGAGAGGCACTGAGTGCTGGTGGCCAGGAGGCAGGCTTGCAGAATGTGCCCTTTGGTTGTTTAAATTATATATTCCTGAGTGTTTCTGTGTATAGCTCCTCCTCCACCACCCCAAAAAAAGAAAAATAGAGGGAATGGAAGCAAATACTACTGAATGATGATGCATGGAGGAGATTGTTATTACAATGAAACAATGTAAAGCTGATGTTCTCCCATGTAAACTATCACTCAGTTCACAATACAAATAATAAATATTTATTTTAAAAAACAAACTCATGAGCAAGAATCTAAGGTCTCTCCCTGTCCAGAGGAAAGGAGAATAAAGAAAATTGAAGATGCATGGAAGTAATTAGTCCAATAGAATAATGGACCACACAAACATCAGTCCCATGAGCCTAAGACTAGAAGAACTAGATTGTGCCCAGCTACCACCTGCCCTGGAAGTGATCACACTAAAAGTCTTGGCTATTGTTGTTGCTGGTGTGCTGTGGAGTCAATTCTGACTCATAGCAATTGTGCATAGGGTTTCTGAAGCAGTAAATCTTTACGGGAAGAGAAAGCCTCATCTTTCTCCCATAGAATGGCTGGTAGTTTCAGATGGCTAATAGCGTAGTGGTTACGAATCGGGCTGTGAACCTTAAGGTCAGCGGTTCGAAACTACCAGCCGCTCCGCGGGAGAAAGATGAGGCTTTCTACTCCCATAAAGATTTACACCCTCGGAAACCCTGTACAGGGTCGCTATGGGTCGGAACCGACTCGATGGCACTTAACAACAACAACCTTGAGGTTAGCAACCCGACACGTAACCACTACGCTACCAGAGCTTCTTAAAAGTCCTGGTAGAGTGCAGAAAAATATGAAATAAAATGCAAAATCATAAAAAACTACCCAATGTACTGCCCTGATAGAGACTGGATCTTAGTCACCTTTTAGGTGTGGAAAGGAACTCACCCCCATGGCTCAATTTTTAAAACAAACAATATACAGATCTATAAGGTAAACAATAACATTAAGGAGGTAGTGCACACCTTAGAATAGCTAATTATTCAAGGTCAAAAGGGAAGCATTTACCCAAGGTTCAGAAAGGTTAGAAAAGAAGGAGGAATGGTAATGGGAACACAGAGTGTACATGGGATAAGTGATGTTGTACTGCAGAGATTGCAATTAATGACATGAAACAAAATATATATGAACTGCTGAAAGGAAAACTGATTTGCTCTATAAAATTTCACCCAATTCATAATAAAAAACTTCAAAATATTATGAAAATTCTGAATATGGTTTTAGCCATAAGTTATGGCATAGATACACTGGGAGAGAGAGTAAGAGGGGTATAAGATGTAAAAAGAACAAATTTATATTCTAGCACAACAGGAAGTCAACAGATAATGTCTCAAATTGTTGAATCAAGAATTAGCAGAATAAAAATTCTGGGAATATGGCAACATACACAGATCATCTTTTCAACTCAGCTTTGAGAGATTTTGAATCAGGGAGCAGAAGAAAGCAGCAGGAAAATGCAGTCAGGTAAGAATCAACAAATCAATAATGACTCACATATAGTAGGAAAACCACTTCTACAATCTGCGTCCCTTCCCCCACCTAAACAAGCTGCTGGTTGTTGTGAATTGGGACTTGGCCTTAGAAAATGAATCTGTATCCTTAACCTCCACACCCCCTGCTTAAAATAAAAAATTCAGGACTCCAAGCTTTTGCTCTAAAATCAACAAGGGCAGATCTTCCTGGGGATCTGTCTGGAGTGTGCCAGCACCTCCTCAACCTGGAAACACTCACTTATAAGCCTACTGTAAATTGCTACAGAAGAATCACTACAATGAAGTCTACTCTCACAGTCAACACTCTACCTGTTTCCCTCAGTACTCTATAGCTCAGTCCATTGAAAACAATAGTACAGACCTCCCTGGTAGTAAGTTTGTGTACTAGGAATATGACATTTTTAAAGAAAGTTACACCCACAGTCAACAAACTACAAAAGGGACTCGGATTGCAACAAGACATGTCCTTCACCTGGACATTGTAATCTGCAAGCGTGCAGTGAATTGCTACAGAAGGTCCCTGGAGTAGAGTTTGTTCTCATACTAAGAAATCTAGCTGCTTCTCTGGGTACCCCACACCTCAGGACTCAAACCATAAGGACAAAGTTCCTGGGGTGTCAATTTGGATTAGTTTGCCCCTACTGTGACACTGTAGGATAAGCACTGGACTGCTAACACAAGGTTGGCAGTTCAAACCCATCAGTTGTTCCTCAGAACCCCTGTTCAAGGTTGTTACGAATCAGAACAGACTCAATGGCACTTAAAAACAATAACAGCTTACAACTGAAGATGAGGATTGCTGATTGAAACTCCTATGTGCTAGGAAGCAGACACCTTGTATGGAGGTTGAATTCACAGCCAACAAGCTACCATCTACCAGTGAGGGGCAGGGTAGTTGGGGTGGGAGGAGGGAGTACTGACAACAACAAGGTAAGACTTCCATGGGGTTATGACCAGAAAGTGACATCCTCCAAATCTACTGGTTCCTGGAGTATTACAAGTTGCTACAGGAGGCCACTGCAGTGGAGTCTGCTTTATAGTCAACTATCTATCTGCTTCCCAGCACATACCCCATAATTCAGGTCTTGGAAAGCAAGAGGATAGACCTCCCAGAAATTCAGTTTGGGTCTGCCTTCTCTCCCTTCCACTTGGCACTGAGGACTGCTGACTAACGCTGACACGTGTTAGGAAGCAGGCATCATCAGTCAGCCCACTTGTGGTTGGAGGCTATACTCAGAGCCAACATACTACAAGGTGAGTTCTGATAACAACAAGATAGACTTCTGTGGGGGTCCATCTGGCATGTAACAATCCTTATGCACCCAGTAACAGTCAGCTGCTGAATTTATACAAAATCCTACATATGTTACCCTACAGTGATGCCAGTTGTAGGACCATCTAAAAGGAGACTGCTACTCTCAAGCAACAAGGAGCTCTGGTAGTGTAGTGGTTATGAATCGGGCTACAAACTACAAGGTTAGCAGTTCGAAACTACCAGCTGCTCCATGGGAGAAAGATGAGGCTTTCTGCTCCCATAAAGATTACAGCCTCAGAAACCCTGTACAGGTTCGCTATGAGTCAGAACCGACTCCATGGCACATAACCACCACCACCCTCAAGCGCACCACAGAGCCAATGGGACTCTAAAATGACCAGCACAAATCTCTTGGAGGCTCTTCTGGGGTGTTCCAGCCTCTCCTGCTCCTGAAACAAACAAACAAAAAAATTATGCTTCTGTTTTCCCTGACAGCCAGCTCAGAGAAAAGCGGTCCCAACAGAGCAGGGATAGAATCTTCAGACAAAAGCAGAAAACAACACTCAGTACCAAAGGTGGCTTACTGGATATGGGTTATCTGAAAACATGTTCACAGAAACAGAGAAGGGACGGAGAAACAACCAGAGAATCAGAACTAAGACACTTGGTGGATAGTTGATTAGCTCACAGATTTTCCCCTGAAAGGCAGTGTTAACTGGAGAAAGGATTGACAACAGCATGTTTGGGAAAGATTGAAAGTTGAAAACTGAGATCTGCAACTTTAGATTTGTAACTACACTGGAAGGGAAAAAGAGTTATTATGGAAAGGGAGAGGAAATGGTACGTAAAGGTTGCAGGAGGTAGAGTAGGAAAAACCACCAAGTACTTGGGAGAACTGATAAATTTACAACCCTCAAAAAGTTCAAGGCTGCAACAAAAAATCACAAGACACACAAGTAAAGGACAACTACTGACACATTCAAATGAGCATCACAAAAGGAATGCAGTTGCATCTATGTATGACCAAATAATGATTTTTTAAAAAGGAAAAATATGAGTATAATACATTAAACATAATTAAGTACCTAAGGAAAAACAGTAAACAAACAAAACACACACACACAAAGAAATGAGGAAAACAATGCATGAAAGAAATGAAGACCTAAAACAGATGCTCCAACTGAAAGGAACAACAAATGAAATGAGAAACACAAGAACTTACCACTAGATTTAGTCAGGAAGAAAAAAGAATCAGCAGTCATTTTTAGAAGACAAGTGATCTACATCAAAACACACAATACTGCTGTTGCTGTTTAAGTGCTCTTGAGTCAATTCTAACTCATAGCAAACAATACAAAACAGAACAAAATACTACTCAGTCCTGTGTCATCCCATTGCTGCAGCCACAATGTCAGTACATCTTGTTGAGGGCTTTCCTCTATTTTACCAAGCGTGATTAACCTTAAACAGGGACTGGTCCCTTCTGATCATATCCAAAGTACATGAGACAAAGTCTTGCCATTCCCTCTTTCTCGCTTTAAAGAGTATTCTGGACATTTAAGGAGTATTCTTCCAAGACACACAAGGGGACTTGAAAACTCTTTGGAAAAATCCCATTATCTTTAAAATTCATTTTTGCATGCACTTTTAGAAGTCTCCTTGTATTTATTCTTCTAGTAGGCCACTACATATTTAACATTCTTTGCCAACACCACAATTCAAAGGCATCAGTTCTTCTATGTCTTCTTACTCACTGTCCACCTTTCACATGCATATAAGGCAACTGAAAATACCCAAGGGTCAGGAACACCTTACTCCTCAAAGCCATAGCTTGAATTTTAACACTTTAAAGAGGTCGTCTGCAGCAGATGTGCCTGATGTACTTTGACTTCTGACCTGCTGCTTTCGTGGGCATTGATTATAGATCCAAATAAAATTAAATCCTGACAGCTTCAATATTTTCTAAATTTATCATGATTCTGCTTATTGATCTATTTGTGAGGAATTTTGTTTTGTTTATTTTGAAGTATAATTCATATATTGATCTTCATCAGTAAGTGCTGCAAGTCCTTTTCACTTTCAACAAACAAGACTTTGTTCTCTGCATATTGCAGGTTGTCTTCTTCCAATTCAGAAGCCACATTCTTCTTCATATCATCCTGCTTCTTGGATAAATTGCTCAACATACAGATTGAATATGGTGAAAGGATTTAACCCTGACACACATCTTTCCTGATTTTAGACCATGCAGTGTCATTTGAACAACTGCCTCTTGATCAATGTACAAGTTCCTCATGAGAATATTTAAGTTTTTAAATACGGAATTTACATTTTCATAGTGTTATATATAACTTGCTGTGATCTACACAAGCAAATGTTTAGTCAATAAATCACAGGTAAACATGTTTCTGGTATTCTCTGCTTTCAGCCAAGATCCATCTGATATCAGCAATAATACCCCTAGTACCTTTTGAATCTAGTCTCTTTTGAGTCTGGCTTGAATTTCTGGTAGTTCCCTGTTATATGTACAACTGCAACAGTTTTTGAATTATCTTTAGCAAAATTTCATTTGCATATGATATTGCTCAATGATTTCCATGTTCTTCTGGGTAAACTTTCTTTGGAATAGGTATGTTGTTGTTGTTGTTGTTGTCAGGTGCCATCGAGTCGGAACCGACTCATAGCAACCCCATGCACAGCAGAACGAAACAATGTTCGATCCTGGGCCAACCTCACTACCGCTGCCACACCTGAGTCCATCAATGATGCCACCTGGCTGATCCATCTCGTTGGGGGTCTTCCTCTTTTTCTCTGACCCTCCACCCTACCCAGCATGACATCCTTCTCCAGCGATTGTTTCCTTCGTACAATATGTTCAAAGTAGGAGAGACGAAGTTTAGCCATCCTGGCCTCTAAGGAGCACTCTGGCTGCACTTCTTCCAAAACAGATTTATTGGTTCTTTTGGCAGTTCATGGCACTTTCAGTATTCTCCTCCAACACCACAACTCAAAGGCATCAATTCTTCTACGATCCTCCTTATTCACTGTCCAGCTCTCGCATCCATATGAGGCTATTGAAAACACAATGGCCTGGGTCAGGTGCACCCTAGTCCTCAAGCTGACATCTCTGCTCTTCAACACTTTAAAAAGTTCCTGTGCAGCAGATTTGCCCAGTGCAATACGTCGTCTGATCTCTTGACTGCTACTTCCGCGAGTGTTGATAGTTGATCCAAGAAGAATGAAGTCCTTGACAACTTCAATCTTTTCTCCATTGATAAGAATGTTGTTTATTGGTCCAGTGGTGAGGATTTTTGTTTTCTTGACATTGAGATGTAATCCATATCGAAGGCTGTGCTCTTTAATCTTCATAAGTAAATGTTTCAAGTCCTCTTCACTCTCAGCGATCAAGGTATAGTTTTCCAAATTTCTTGGCATACACAAATGAATACTTCCATGATTGCCTATTTGTTGAAACATCTCAACTGATATTCTGTCAATTCCTATAGTCTTGTTTTTTCGTCAATGCCTTCAGTGCAGCTTGGACTGCTACCTTCAATACCACTAGTTCTTGATTATACGCTACCTCTGGAAATGGATGAACATCGACCAATTCTTTTTGGTACAGCATCTCTTTGTATTCCTTCCTCTTTTGATGCTTCATGTATCATTCAATATTTCCCCCATACAATTATTTAATATTGAAATGCAAGGCTTGAATTTTTTTTCTTCAGTTCTTTCAGCTTGAGAAATGCTGAGCATGTTCTCCACTTTTGTTTTTTTAACTCCAGGTCTTAACACATTTCATTATATTTTACTTTATCTTCTGAAGTTACCCTTTGAAATCTTCTGTTCAGCTCTTTCAGGTCATTTATTTCATTCACTTTAGCTACTCTACATTCATGAGCAAGTTTCAGTCTCTTCTGACATCCATTTTTTCTTTCTTTTGCTTTTTTTTTTTTATATAATCTTTTGCTTTTTTCATGCCATCTCGCAACTATCTGGTCTTTGGTAATTAGCATTCAATGCATCAAAAATTTTAAATTCAAGTGGGATATACTTATGTTCTTTTAGACTTGTTTTCATTTTCTTCAGTTTCAACTTGAACTTACTTATGAGCAACTGACAATGTTTTGCAGTCAGACACTGGCCTTGTTCTGACTAATGATAATAAGCTTTTTTGTTTTCTCTTTTCATAGATATAGTCATTCATGTGTATAGTTGTCCTTTTTATTGATGAAAAACAGGTATTGGCTATAAATAAGTCATTGATCTTGCAAAATTCTATCATTCAAATTCCAGCATCATTTCTATCACTAAACTCTTACTTTCCAACTACTGACCCTGTATTTCCAACTTTCACATTCCAGTAACCAGTAATTATCAATGAATCTTAATGGCTGCTGAAGATGGTAAAAAATTTCAATTTCTTCATCTTTGGCGTTAGTGTTTGCTGTGTAAATTTTAATAACAGTTGTAGTAACTGGTCTTCCTTCTTGTTGGTGGTTCTGACTCATAGTGACTCTATGCACAACTGAACTAACAGAATATGCATAATACTTAGAAATCAAGAGGTAAATACCAGAAACAGTAAAAAAAAAAAAAAAAGTTGAGAGTTGTCTCAGTAGACCGGAAATGTGTGTTATGAAAGGAGTGAGAGTCATGGTTGTTGTTGTTAGGTACCATCGAGTCAGTACCAAATTATAGTGACCTTACGCACAGCAGAACAAAACACTGCCCAATCCTGAGCCAATCTCACTACTGTTGCCACGCTTGAGTCCATCGATGCTGCCACTTGGCTAATCCACCTCACTGGGGTCTTCCTCTTTTTCTCTGACCCTCCACCTTACCAAACATGATACAGATTGCTTTCGCCACTAATCTTTATACTCTATTTTACTGTAACCTATGGTGTGGCTCTGTAGGTTAATGCGCCAGATTGCAAAGCCGTTTGAACCTTAAGGTTGGCGGTTCAAACTCACCATCGGCTCCTCGGAAACCCTATATAAGGTCACTATGGGTCGGAATCGACTCAACGGCACTTCACAACAACATGGTGTGGCGCTGTGGGTTAATGCGCCAGACTGCAAAGCCGTTTGAACTACAAGGTTGGCAGTTCAAGCTCACCAGTCGCTCCTCGGAAACCCTATACAGGGTTGCTATGGGTCGGAACTGACTCAACAGCACTTAACAACAACAACAAAAGTATATATTGTAACCGACTTGATGGCACTTAACAACAGCAACAATGTATATATAGTACTTTGATAAAAAATAAAAGTGAATTAAAGGTCCCAGGAAGGCAGTTAAAAAAATATCGTTCATTTCACTTGGATTGAAAACACTATTATGTAATTATGAAACAAAAAGCAGTATCTAAAAAAAATACTTACAAAAGAAGTCTTATCTTTCCTTTATTGGGGAGTCTTCCATAAAGTTTTTAAGCTTTAAAATGTTACTTTTTACTTCTGAAAGTAAAAATTCCCAATTTGAATCACCTTAAAGCAAAAGTATTTTTACGGCTATTTCAATAAATGGTGGTTGGTGTTCTGCCTTCCTAAAATAGCAGCCTCCAATATCTGTATTTCAAATGTATTGAGCAGAGACCTACTTGCCTCCCTGAAGAGGGATCTGATGGCCAGAAATAATAAGAGATCTTCCATATCATTGGGATTACTAGCTTCCAGGTCAGCAGGATAAACGAATCACAACCTGAAGGATGAATGCACTGTTGTTCCTAACCAATTATAATTTTTGGTGTCACCTCATCTGGCAGTGCCAAGGGGACAGTCTGCACTCTCTTTATAACCCTCAACTGGTGTCACTGCACTCTGGCATTCATGCTGTTCAAGGCTTTCCCTAAATTCTATGTCACTTTCTTGGTAATCTCTTAGACTTCTGCTTGTGAGTAGGACTGGGCTCCCCACTGTAGAGAGGCACTGGCTTTAGAGCTCAGGGCGGCAGTAGCTGTGCAGGACACAGATTCTATGACTTTTCATCCCCAAATCAGGAAATCAGGAGCAGCTTTTGCTTTTCTTTTACTTTCCCTCTGTCTTTCTCTCTCCATCTCTCCCTGCTTGTATGTATGGATATATTGGTGAGGTATCTGATGAAAAATTCAGGCAGTTTAGCTCTATTTTATGAAAAACAACCTGACAGAGTCTATGACTTACTGAAGTGACACTACCACAATACAAATATTGTGAATGTGCTCTGACTGTGTTTAAGAGGAGGGCTAGAGTGGTGCTTCAGGACAAGCACTGGACTACTAGCCAAAAGGTTGGTGGTTGAAATCTACCAACTGCTCCTCAGAAACCCTATACAGGGTCTCTATGAATTGAAACTCACTCTATGGTGCTTAACAGCAACAATATCAGGAACGAAAGGCCCAGGGGCAGACCATAACTTTGAATTCAAAGTGAAGGTCTCTAGCAAACATAAGCATCAGAGAATTCAGCAAAACAAGCAAGCAATTATTTAAAGAAACCTGGAGGCACACTGCCCTCATTTTCTGACTGGTGGAGATAAGAGTGCTTATGCATGGTGAAAACAAGCAAGCAAGCCACGGAGAGCCAGCCATGCAGGCAGCATAGGCATCAACTACATGTAGTGTTTCCATGCAGGAGGGGAGAGATTCCCTAAACAAAGGTAAGCAAATAACTGTTTTACTTTCTTGTAGAGCATGAAGATGGCTTAAACAACTGAATGTCAGATCAGTCTCTGCATCTCCAGTCACTGGAGGCAGAGGAGCCCAGGGAATGTTTGTGAAGCTCTAGGAAATGCTACACATGACTTTAATACTTTTATCACAAGATGCAAAACAACTGAGGCCATCATGGCTTATAGCTAAGGAAGAAATGGATCAACTTTCTACTCGCTGCATTGCTTCAAGGACATGTGTAAATCTTCACATTTTACCCCAAATGAAAGAAACCTCCCACTATCTGGGCTTATTAATGAAAGCTTCTTTACTAACTATACACACAATTTGAAAATTGTTTAAACAACCCATTACTGAGAACAGTTTGCATAAGTAGCTGAACTGCCTTCAAAAGACACCCGATAATAAATGTCCAAGTTTGTCTTGAAAATTAATCTGGCCATGAAACAAGGAAGTTAACAGGAAGAGGAGGAACATGGTGATGATTCTTTTCACTGCACAAGGCTAGAGATGAACATGCAGTTTCACCCTTTAAGCACCTCCCACCCACATACACCATGCACATAGTGAAGAGAATGCTGAAACTATACCAGTTCCTGAGTGCTGCTGTTATCACTCTTCGTCCACCACAAGGTACAAGTGCAGGGCCAATAGCTTACAGCACCTTAAGAATTTTGAATTATCCACTCAATGGCAGCCCATCCCTGGAGTAACAGAAAATATTTCAATATGGTTTTAAGACAGTCTGCCCCTCTTACTCCAGACACAAGCTGCATTTGCACTGCAGAGTTAAGTACTCAGGTGTTGGGGAAGATACAGTGGCAGCCTTTCATCAATGTAGGCAGCTCCTCAAACTTAGCACTAACATATGGTATTCATATTCATTGCCTAAAATACTCTCCTGTGTCAGCAAATAGTGGCACCTTCTCATCATAGTGGAACAGGTTTCTCTTTGTAAGTAGAGAATGAAGCAGAACCAGCAGCCTCCTTCCCAGGATCTTCAGTGAATCAGTTAGAGGTCCAAGAGTATGTGCTCTCTAACCTCAGGCTCCCCAAATTCTAGCTCTGTGACTGACACAGGAGAGGCCACGAAGGCCATAGGAAAATAAGTTCTATAGACTTCTTATACATGCATAATGCTTCATCAATCCCTTTACAGAAAGGAGGTGAATGACCTATATTTTACCCAAAGCAGTTGTCTTTTTGCCCTTGGATGACCTCTCCATTTCCAACACCTGCAACTGCTCTCAAGACACTAACATTACTAGGCATAACATGAGCATTATCCCTGAAATGGCAACTAAAGTTACAAAGATTACTCCATTTACTTGCTTATTGTTGCTGTTGTTGTGTGCTATTGAGTCAGTTCCGACTCATAGTGACCCTGTATAGGGTTTCTGAGAGCAACTGGTGGGTGTGAACTGCCGACTTTGTGGTTAGCAGTCCAGTGCTTATCCTACAGCTCCACACCAGTGCTCATTTACTTGCTAGAGGGAGGCAATGATTCTTTATTAAGCCTTCAACACAGCAACCTCTAAGATAAAAGGATTTTAAATACAGCCAATTTGGTATAAGTTTACTCTGATTTTTCTCATAAAAGTTCTGAAGTGGTTTTGTCTTGAGTATTCCCTTCCTCCTACAAAACTACAATGGAAGTTTTATTTCAACAAACATTTTTGGTGGCCCAATAGGAAGATAGGAAGATAGTAGCTGTCTTCAGGGACATTACAAACACAGATTATTTAGCCAAAGTCACTTAATGCTCATTCCACTAAATATACAATTAATAAAAATTAAGACTAGCTTCCCTGACAATGTTAACCCAATATTAGCTTTTCATGCTTAGGGTTCATGTGTTTGTTTTGTTAAGCCTATATTTCAGCTTCTTGAAGTGGCAGTTTGTTCCACAGTTATGCCACACTTTCTGTACTAGGAAAAGTAAATGCCAAGCACACTTTCAGGCTTACTTTCTCCTCAATCCTTTTTCTGCCACTGGCTTTGAATGTAGTTGCAGAAAATGCATTGGCACTAAAAACTCAGGTATAGAAGAGCTCAATAGGATTTCTGGGATTAAGAATTTTACCCACTCAATCTGCAACTAAAGCCCACACAGGCCCTTGGGATGAGATACATACCTTTTTCGCATTGGACGATATTGTGTTGGCCATTAAACTTTCTAAATAGTTGCCTAGGCTAATGCCCTTCACTGTGATGATGGCTTCATGGGTAAGCACAGTCCTGCAAAAGGAAGAGTAAAAACTAGAAAATCATAGGCCCATACTGACCCTCAGATTTCTGAGTGTTAAACCAGGAGGCAATGACTTACATTTCAGGGTTCTCTGGATGAGGAGTGTACAGCAACCTCTCATCAACTGACACCAAACTTCTGAGTGTGATCTTGAAAAAATACAGAAACAATGTTTGTGTCTATTTCTCTAGCATTTCTTCCCAAAGCATTTACCCATATGCTTTCATTATAAAATTAGTACTTATTGGAGCCAGAACAGAAGAAACATTTAGGCTCAGGAGGTATGGTTGCATGAAGTCCAGATGTTCCTTCTTGCTATTGTAACCTATTGTCTTAGTTATCTAGTGCTGCTATTACAGAAATACAAGTGGATGCTTCACTGAGACTTTCTTGAAGGTTGTTGTGGAATTTTCCAAGTAAAGAAAGAATTTTCAGGCAGAGAGAAAAGGATACATCAAAGGATACTGTCAGGCATTGTAGGACACATGAAAGACTCCCTGTATCTGTACAAGAGGGAAAGGAACCGAGTCAGGAAGTTAACCATAAGCAAAGGGTCCTATAATTAAGGAGTTTGGACTTTATCTAATGGTAAAGTTCGGAACTTAATCTTTCAGCAAACAGTGACAAAATCAGATTTCTTCTAAGAAAGACAACTGTCAGTGGGGTAGAGCATAGACTAGTAAAGACCAACAGCACAAAGACAATAGTGAGGCTATTGCTATAGGCTGGACTGGTGGTTTTCAGAGTTTCATAGAGGTTCAAAGATGCTTCAGTAACCCCTTCAAGGAAGGGGTTGAGTAAACGCAAGGATTCCTCCCTGTCCTTTTTTTACCCAGATCAAGTCTGTTTTTAGTTGTTTTAAACACTGGGCTTCCTCTGCCTGAAGTCAGGACAGTGGTTCTACTAGGAAGAGAGGCAACTAAATATAAGTACGGATTGCTTCCAGGGTGCTGGTCATGTTCTTTGATGTGCTTGCAGGTTACACAGATGTTTAGCTTATGACAGTTCATCAGAATGTACATTTTTAATATATTAATTATACTTAAAAAAAAGAAAAAGAATACATTGTTCAATAAATCCAGCTTGTCTATGAAACATAAAATGTCACTTAGACAAAGGTATACTGGAAATAAAAGTAAACAAAGGCATTATCCCCTTCACTGAGGAATATTAAGCACCTTTCTCATCTTAGGTCATTACTTACATTGGTAGAACAAAGTTCCATTTTCTTCGCCACTGGATCCACAATAGAATGTTCCTTGATGTATGTCAAAGTGTTACTGGTTCCCAAAATCTAAAAAACAAAGCAAAACTAGATACTGATGTGTCAAAAAAAAAAAAAAAAATTCATTTCATACTGCTAAATACAAAATGCTATTTCGTTTAATAACTTATTTATTGGACAAATAATGTAACTGGGGTTACAACAATGTATAAAACTGACAAAATCCTTATCTTGAGCATTTCCATATTAGTGAATGAAACAGACATTAAACAAAGAGAGGAATTCAAGTCTAGCACAGTGTAAGATAGCAGGCAAGTACCTAAACAAAAAAGTAAGTTAAGAGACCTAGGGTGAAGGGTAGTACTATTTTAGACAAGGCAATCAGGCAAGGCTCCTCTGTCAACAGGATATTTGAGCTCTGGGGGAATAGTGTGTCTAGCCAAGACAGCATCCCACTCAAAGTCCATGTGTTATGTTCGTGGAAGAAAGAGAGCCAAGGCAGCAGAGGAGGTGGAAGTTGGGTAAAGAAAGGGCACAGATAAGACCACTTGTGGTTTAATGGACCATGGAACAACTTTGGACTCAAGTTGAGGGACATTTTAAACTAGCACTCAGGCAGGTCTATGGATTAAGGCAGAAGGGAGGAGGATTTTATGACTGAGGATGGGGTGAAGGGTAAGATTTCGTTTGATTTGAGATAACTTGTTGCTGCTATTGTTGTTAGGTGCCATTGAATCAGTTCCAACTCACAGTGAACTTATGACATCCTCACAAATGTTGTTATGCTTGAGTCCACTGCTACAGCCACTGTGCCAATCCATCTCATTGGGGGTCTTCCTCTTTTTTGTTGACCCTCTACTGTGCCAGTCATGCAGTCCTTCTCTAGGGACTGGTCCGTAGTTGTTGTTGTTAGGTGCCATCGAGTCAGTAAGGACCCACAGCAACCTTATGCATAGCAGAACAAAAACACTGCCCTATCCTGGAGCAACCTCACTACTGTTGCCACGCTTGAGTCCATCAATGCTGCCACTTGACCAATCCATCTCATTGGGGGTCTTCCTGTTTTTCTCGGACCCTCCACATTACCAAACATAATATCCTTCTCCAGTGACTGGTCCCTCCTGACAATATGTCCAAAGTATGAGAGACGAAGTTTGGTCATCTTGGCCTCTAAGGAGCACTCTGGCTGTATTTCTTCCAAAATGGATCTATTGGTTCTTTTGACAGCCCATGGCACTTTCAATATTCTCCTCCAACACCATAACTCAAAAGTTTCAATCCTTCTGCAGTCTTCTTTATTCACTGTCCAGCTTTCACATACATATGAGGTTATTTTAAATACCATGGCTTGAGTCAGGCACACCTTAGTCCTCAAGCTGACATCTTTGCTCTTCAACACTTTAAAAAGGTCTTGTGTAGCAGATTTGTCTACTGCAATATGTCATCTAATTTCTTGACTGCTGCTTCCAGAGTGTTGATAGTTGATTCAAGAAGAAAGAAGTCCTTGACAACTTCAATCTTTTCTCTGTTGATAAAGAATGGTGATTATTGGTTCAGTGGTGAGGATTTTTGTTTTTACATTGAGATGTAATCCATACCGAAGGCTGTGCTCTACATCAGTAAATGTTTTAAGTCCTCTTCACTTTCAGCAAGTAAGGCTGTATCATCTGCATAACAGCACATTGTTAATGAGTCTTCCTCCAATCCTGATGCCACATTTTTCTTCATAGAACCCAGCTTCTCAGATTATTTGCTCAGCATACAGGTTGAATAAGTATGGTGAAAGAATACAAGCTTGTCACACAGCATTCTTAATTTTAAAACATTCAGTGTTCCCATGCTCTGTTTGAACAACTGCCTCTTTGTCCATGTACAGATTCCTCATGAGCACAATTAAGTGTTCCATAATACTAATACTTCGCAATGTTGTCCATAGCTTGTCATGATCCACATAATCAAAAGACTTTGTATAGTCAATAAAGCACAGGTAAACATCTTTCTGATATTCTCTGCTTTCATCAAGATCCATCAGAAATCAGCAATGATATCCCTCGTTCCATGGCCTCATTTGAATCCAGCTTGAACCTCTGGAAGTTCTCTGTCAATGTATGATTGTAGCCATTTCTGTATTGCCTTTAGCGAAACTTTATTTGCATGGGATATCAAAGAGATTGTCCGATGATTTCCGCATTCCATTGGGTCAATCAGTTGGCCAGATAGCTGTCTTCCTAATTTCTTGGCAGAGATGAGTGAGTGCCTCCTGTACCACCTCAATTTCTTGAAAGATTTCAAATTTTTATTCCATCAATTCCTGGTGCCTTGTTCTTTGCCAATTCCTTCAATGCACCTTGGACTTCCTCCTTCAGTATCATTGGCTCTTGATCATATGCTACCTCTTGAAATGGTTGAACATTAACCATTTCCTTTTGGTACAGTGACTCTGTATTTCTTCCATCTTCTCATGATGCTTTCTGCATCATTCAATAATTTGCTCAGTGAATCTTTCAATAATGAAAGTCGAGGCTTGCATTTTTTCTTCATTTCCCCCAGCTTGAGAAATGCTGAGCGTGTTCTTCCTTTTTGGTTTTCTGATTCCAGATCTTTGCACATTTTGTTGTAATCTTTGGCTTTATCTTCTAAAGCTGATCTTTGAAATTTTCTGTTTAGCTCTTGGACCGCCTCATTTCTTCCATTTGCTTTAGCATCTCTACACTGGAGAGCAAGTTTCAGAGTCTCTTCTGACATGCATTTTGACCTTTTCCTTCTTTCTAGTATTCTCAATGACTTTTTGCTGTCTTCATGTATGATGTTCTTGATGTCATCCACAACTCTTCTAGTCTTCAGTCTTTAGTATTCAATGTATCAAATCTATTCTTCAGATAATCTCTAAATTCCGGTTGGATATATTCAAGGTCATATTTGGGCTCTCATGGACTTGTTTTCATTTTCTTCAGCTTCAGTTTGAATTTTCATATGAGTAATTGATGGTCTGTTCCACAGTCTGCCCCTGGCCTTGTTTTCACTGATGATATGGAGCTTTTCCATCCATCATCTCTTTCCACAGATGTAGTCAATTTGATTTCTATGAATTCCATCTGATGAGGTCCATGTGTATAGTCATCTCTTATGCTGTCTAAAGAAAGTATTTGAAATGAACAAATCATTGGTTTTTCAGAATTCTATCATGCGTTCTCCAGCATCATTTCTATCACCAAGGCCATATTTCCCAACTCTGATCCTTCCTCTTTTCTCCCAACCTTTGCATTCCAATCACCAGTAATGATCAATACATCTTGATTGCATGTTAGATCAATTTCAGATCAAAGAAGTTGGTAGAATTCTTCTATTTTATCCTCACTGGCTTTAGTGCTTGGTACATAAATTTGAATAATAGTGGTATTAACTAGGCTTCCCTGTAGGCACATGGATATTATCCTATCACAGATATTTTGTACCTCATGACTGATCTGAATATGTTCTTTTTGACTATGACTGCAACCCCATTCCTTTTCAATTTGTCATTCCCTACATAGTAAACCATGTGGTTGTCAGATTCAAAATGGCCAACACCAGTCCATTTCAGCTCACTAATGCCTAAGATATTGATGTTTATGTATTCCATTTCATTTTTGACAACTTCCAATTTTCCCAGATTCATACTTCATACATTCCTTGTTCCAATTTTCAATGGATGTTTACAGCTGTTTCTCTTCATTTTGAGTTGTGTCCCATAAGCAAATGAAGGTCCCACGGGCTTTTTCCCATGAGCTTTACTCCAGTCGTGTTATCACAGTCAGATCTACTTTGAGGAGGCAGCTCTTCCCCAGTTGAATTTTGAGTACATTCCAACTTGAAGGGCTCATTTTCTGGCACTATATCTGACAGTGTTTCTCTGCTTTCATAAGGTTTTCAGTGACTAAATATTTGGAAGTAATTCATCTCTCTTTCTTCCTAGTCTGTCTTCGTGTGGATGCTCATCTGAAACCTGTCCACCAAGTCTCGCCATCCTAGCTTCTAAGGAACATTCTGGATGTACTTCTTCCAACACAGATTTTTTGTTCTGGCAAACATGATACTTTTAGTACTATTTTCCAACACCATAGCTAAAGTGCATCAATTCTTTAATGGTCTTTCTTACTCATTGTCCAACTTTCACATGCATATGAGGCTATTGAAAATACCATGACTTGGGTCAGTCCTTAAACTGACTGACACCTTTGTACTTGCACACTTTCAAGAAGTCATGTGCAGATTTGCTTAATGCAATATATTGTTTCATTTCTTGACTACTGCTTCCATCAATGTTGATAACAGATACAAACAAAATGAAGTCTTGGACAACTTCAGTCTTCTCTCCATTTATCATGATGTTATTTGTTGGTCCAGTTTTGAGGATTTTAATTTTCTTTACATTGAGGTGCAACCTACACTGAAGATTGTGGTGTTTGATGGAGTTTATGGAGTTGGTGGATCTGTAGATAAGCACTGGACTACAAAACCACAAGGTCAGTGGTTGGAGCCCATCACTTTGCAGGAGAAAAGATAAGGCTTTCTACTCCTAAAAAGATTTAAAGCTGCTGAAACCCTATACAAGGTCCTGAGGTGGCACTGTAGGATGAACACTAAACTTCTAACTGCAAGGTTGGTAGTTCAAACCACCAGACACTCCTTGGAAAAGCAGGGTTCCTATGAGTCAAAACAAACTGAGGGCACTTAACAACAACAAGATGGAATTTACAGAACAATAAATCATCTCTTAAATTTCCCAGAAATCATGACTGGGAGCTTCAGGATTAAGTAATTATTTACTGTAAGAAGATACTAGCAGAGAACATGCAGCATGGGGCTCACCGCTTTCAATAACGTGGGCAGCCCCCACTCAGTACTGAGCAGGCGGTGGCTGTGAAGGCGGCCATGGCTGTCCACCGTCCGCTTCAAGACATCCACTCCCACAACACAAGGATTCATTGGATTTGGGTACTTCCTCATGGCAGCCTCGATGACGGTGTTCCATGGGTGGCTGGGAATAAATACAATCAGCCAGCATAAACAAGTTATCCCTGAGATCTGTAAAGTGCCAGACTGTGCAGGAACTCCCTGAGTGCAATAAAAATCCACATCGATGCTTATATCAAAATGCTTTACTTTGGGGTTTAAGTGAAGGTATTTTATGACAAAATAAATTCATATGTGGAATTCTTCTGATCTAACTATAGGCAATTACAAAACTGTGCCTGACAGACCTCATGGGGAGTACACTGCTGTTGCACTGCAGTCTCTGAAGGAAGTTGTAGTCAAGGACTAAGCCTACCCTTGCCCTAAAAGCCACGCTCATCTGTAGTCCTTGCCAGACACTTTTATGGGAAGCTCAACTGAGACACTTTTGTCTACTTTGATATAGTGCTTTGCACTCCAACATATCTCTTTCCTTCCCCAAGATCACCATAAAGCACAGATTAGATCTTAAATTCTAAAGTACTTGGTTTGGGGAAAGTTACAGTTTACAGCCTGGTATAGATAAGTTGTAAGGTAAACACTGGACAGCTACTGCAAGGTCAATGGTTCAAGCCCACCAGCCACTCCTTGAAAACCCTGTATCATCAGGTCATTATGAGTTGGAACCAACTCGACAGCACTTAACAACAACATCAACATGATTTACAGCAGGTGTCTTAAGTGTATTTTGTATCTTAACATAAGTTCAGATGTCAATTGACTTCTTTGTTACTTCCCCAATGCTTGCTGACCATTAAACCAGCTGTGTGGTCATACTTAGACAAATCAGGGCAAGCCCTGGGAAGGGCCTTTTGCCCTTGGTTTACACAAAGAACTAGGGAACTTGCCTGAACATGCCCCTTAATGATTTACTGATAATAGTTACACTTTATCTAATTTAAGTTAAAAGTTGGGGTCCTGATATTGTCTTATATTGTATTAGATTTTAAATTCTACAGCACTTAGTTTGGGGAAGGCCATGGTTAACTGTGGGAGCTCAAACACCATTATGAGTATTGATATAAATTCATCCTCCATTGAGTTCATTCTTTTTATCACTAACTAGCAATGTAAAAAGCTTTGTCCTCAGGTTGTGGGTGTTTGAAAGTAGATTACAACTCCCCTAGCCAGACCAGTCTTACCCTTAGGAAACTTGCCTGGACATGCCCTTAGTGGAAGCTTGGATGCCAGGACTACATGGTCATGAGTCAAACCCTGACCACAAAGTCAGAGGGTCTCAGAACTGTGAGAAATAACTCTTGTTGGCTGGTCCATCTTCATGACTAAAGGAAGTCTTTGGGGTAGTAGGCTAGAATAACAAAAGCTCAGATGAGGTGAAGAACTAGTTTGACAAGCTAGGAATGTTAAATAAGAATACAGTCATTAAGACCATTTTGGCTTCTCTGGGGGTAGGGAAAACATGCTGGTAAATTTGTAAATGGGGAACTGGAACTGGAGCAGGGGCTTTTTCTAGACAGAGGAATAAAACTGTTTGAGGATTGGCCATGCCATGTGTGTCTGCCTGTGTCTACTGGGTTGGGTGCCTGAGTTTGCAAAATCAAATAAAGAAAATCTCACGCTCCCTACCTAAAATGAGTACAGATTGGATTACTTGAGTGTTTGTTGGTATGGACAACATTTCTCACAGAACCATTCCTTTAAACTTTTCTAATCTGTAGCTGCATACTTATCCCAATCATAGTCCTTCCTTAACATCTCTATCACCCTTAATCATCCACCCTACTCCCACCCTTCTGTAGTATCTGTGAGAAATAACTCTTGTGAGTGTTGTCCATCTTCAGGAATTCCTGAGATTGCTAGACCTGGCAGACAGATTGTTGATTTACATCCAGGGATGTGTAATCAGGTTCTTCTAGGACTAGGGAATTTAAATAAGAATACAGTCATTAAGACCATGAGCAAGCCATTTTGGCTTCTTTGGGGGTAGGGAAAATAGGCCATGCCATAGAATTGTATATGGGGAACTGGAATTGGAGGAGGGGCTTTTTGGAGAAAAGAATAAAAACCATTTGTGGCAGGCCATGTGGTGCATCTGCCCGTATTTACTGGGTTGGGTGCCCAATTTTGCAAAATCAAGTTAACAGAAACTCACTCTCACTAAAATGAGTAGAGATTGGATTACTTGAGCGTTTGGCCATATGGACAGAGTTTCTCACACACCCGCAACAGTGATGAATTGATTGGCTGCCAATCATGATTTTGTGAAATTTCCTTTGTTTCTAATGTCCTGTAGTTAGCCAAATAGGAATCTAGGAAAATGAAAAGTCTTCAAAAATGAAATGCAATGCATAAAGACTGATATCCTAGACATTAGTGAGCTGAAATGGACTGGTATTGAAAATTTAAAATAGGAAAATCATAGTTTACTATTCCAGGAATGACAATTTGAAGAGGAATAGCATTACATTTATCATCAAAAAGACCATTTCAAGATCTATCTTGAAATGCAATGCTGTATATGATATGGTTATATCCATATGCCTACAAAGAAGACTTGAGCACAAGTGTGGTGCTATAAGATAAATACTGGACTGATAACTGCTAGATTGGCAGTTCAAAGCCATTAGCTGCTCCTTGGAAACCTTATACAGTCCAGTGCTTATCTTATACATGTTTCCTAGGAATCTGAACTGACTTGATGGAACTTAGCAACAACAATAAACAAGAAAGGTCAGTTAATATGATTATTATTATAATTTACTACCAAACACTAAAGCCAGTAATGATGAAGCTGAAGAATTCTAACTTCAACAGTCAGATATTGAGAAAACATGCTATCAAGATGCATTGATAATTACTGGTGATTAGAATGAGTAAGTTGAAAACCAAAAGGATAGGATCAGTATTTAGAAAGGTGACTTTGGTGATAGAAACAATGCTGGAGATCCTATGATAAAATTTTGCAATGTCAATGACTTATTTCTTTGCAAATACATTTTCCAACACAAAAGGCACCTACACACCTGGATCTCACCAGATTGAAAACACAAGAATCAAACTGAGGAGGCAGGGCAAGATGGCTGACTAGGCAGAAACACTATGCAGACTCTCTGCAGCAAGGATACTGAAAACCAGATAAAACAAATTCAGAGGATGGTCCTGGAACTCTGAGCTTCAGATAAAAAGTAGATCGAGTATTTATCGGGAGACTGAGTTGAGCAGATATGGCAAGAAAGGAGGTGACTATTGATTTTGGGTAGTCAGCAGTTGATGGGACCTGCCATAGCTACCTTGAATATGTGTGAGCACATTAAGAAACAAGGAAACAAATTCACGGCCAAATAGTCAGTTTTGGGAAGAAAATTTCCCTATCATGAAAGATGAGTAGATAAACATTCAATTAGTTGAACCACTCCAAGCATGATAGATCCCAAAAGAAAATCACCAAGCCATAACACAATCAAACTATCCAACATCAAACATAAGGAAAGAAATGTTACCTACAGAGGAAAAACATTAATATTAAGCTCTATCCAGAATGTGGGACCCTATCCAGACAAGCAGGATGCATGTATGAAACTGTAATCACTGCAATGAAATGATGAGTGTAAAACAGATGTTCTCCCATGTAAATTATCAATTAAAAAAAAAAAAAAGACTAAGCTCTTTCTTTCAGAAAAAAACATGTAGGCAAGAAGGAAATGGGCAGATATATACAAAACTATAAAAGAAAAAATATATACAAAATATGAAAGATACATACAAAACTATGAAAGAAAAAAACTTCCAATCAAGAAACATAACCAGCAAACCTGGTGGCTATGGTAAATGGTACTCTTCTCCAAATTTCTTAATCAGAGCTGTCTTACTATTATAGAGGACCAACTGATTTTTGTATATTGATCTTGTACCCTGTCACTTTGCTGAGTCTTTCAATGCGTTTCAATAATTTTCTTGCTGAGTCGTTGGGATTTTCTATGTATAGGATCATATCGTGTGCAAATAGAGCTGTAGTTCTTCTTTGCCAATTTGGATTCCTTTTATTTTCCCTATCTTGCCTTATAGCTCTGAATAAGACTTCTAATACAATACTGAATATGAGTGGTGATAAAGGGCATCCTTGTCAAGTTCCTTTTCGCAAAGGGAAAGCTTTCAGTTTCTCTCCATGAAAGTTATTCTGGCTGTTGGGTTTTGTATATAATCTCTTATGTTTTGTAGTTTTGTTTTGTTTTTTTAATCAAGAATGAATATTGGATTTTGTCAAAAGTCTTTTCTGTATCAATCAGTATGACCGTGTGGTTCCTCTTATTTTTTAAACTTACATGGTGGATTATGTTGATTGGTTTTCTAATATTGAACCACCCTTGCCTCCCTGGAATAAATCTCACTTGGTCATGATGTATTATTATTATTTTGATGTATTATTTTTTTAATATGTTGTTGAATTCTATTTGGCTAGGATTTTGTTGAGAATTTTTTCATCTATGTTCACGAGGGATATTAGTCTATAATTTTATTTTTTAGTGATGTGCTTGCCTAATTTTGATATGAGGGTTATTCTGGCTTCATAAAATATATTCTGGAATTTTCCAACTTTTTCTATATTCTAGAATAGTTTGGATAAAATTGGTGTCATCTCATCTCTGAATGTTTGGTAAAATACACCATTTAAAAAGTGCCTGGACTTTTGCGGGTAGGGGGTGGGCAGAATGTTTTAATGACGTGATCCATTTCTACTTTAGTTATACATCTGTTTCAAGTTTTCTACTTTACTCTCTGTTCATTTAGGTAGGTTGTGTTTTTTTTTAAAATATATCCATTTAGTCTAGATTTTCTAATTTATTTGAGTACAACTATTCATATTATTTTGTTGGTTCTGTTGTCATGTCACCCTTATAATTTTTTATGCGTGCTATTTGAGTCTTCTCCCATGATTCTTTTGTTAGATTTCCTACTGTCAGTTTTATGAATCGTATCAATTCTATTGTTTTTCTGTTTTCTAATTACTTTATTTCTGATCTAGTCTTAATTATTTCTTTGTTCTGGTGGCTATAGGCTTACTTTGCTTGTCTTTTTATAATTGTTGGAGATGTTGTGTTAATAGGTTGATCTTGGTTCTTTCTTCTTTATGGATGTGTGTGTTTGTTGCTATAAATTGCATTCTCAGGATTGCTTTTGCTGTGTCCTCAAGGTTTTGGTATGTTGTGTTTTCATTTTCATTTGCCTCAAGGAATTTTTTTACTTTGTGTTTTAATTGTTCTATTACCCAGTAGCTTTTAAACAGGATGTTATTCAGGTTCCATGTATTTTCTTTTGTTTCCTTGATCTTCCTATTGTTGATTTCTAATTTTATAGCATTGTAATCTGAGAAGATGAATTATACTATTTTGACATTATTGAGACTTGTTTTGTGGCCTAACATATTCTGGAGAATGTGCACTGGAAAAGAATGTGTATTGTGTTGTTGTGTTGATTGCTCTGTACAAATCCACAATGTCAAGTTGAAAGATTGTGTTTAATTCCTCAGTGTCTATGTTGAGTTTCTTCCTAGTTTTTCTGTTCTTTTTGAAGTGGTGTATTAAAATGTACTATAATTGTTGAGTTGTCTATTCCTTTCTTCAATTTTAGTAGTGTTTGATTTATGTATTTTGATGCTTTTTTGTTGGGTGGATAGATATTTATTAAAGCTATGTCCTGTTGTTCAATTGACCCATTAGTCAAAATAAACTTCTTTTGTCTTTTGCTGGGTTTTGCCTAAGAGTCTAGTTTACGGGCAACTTAGACATTGGCTACCTAAAATGAGGGGGTGATAAAGGCATAAAGTGACTGGCTTACAAGTTTTCAAGAGGCAGTTTAGTTTAAAAGTGTGTGGGGGAAGGTAGAGACCTCACTGAATAGTTCTCATCTTCTCTACATGGGTCTGGTGAAAAGAGATGGGGGATAAGATTCTTATGATTCAATAGTGAGTAATGTTACTATGACTAATTGCAACTGTCACAACTGTAAAAGTAAAAGTTTTATAACCAAAATGGGGGAGTAGTTAACCTCACAGTCCAGAAACAGAGGACCATAGGACCATCAAGGGAAAAGAGCACAAGTGGAACGTGGGATCATATCCAGAGAAGCTGTGACACCAGAGATTGAGGCAGAGATGAGGACATGGAGAGAAGGAGCAGCTGAGAACTTTAGACTCATGGAAAGAAAGGGATTGAGTGCTGGCAGCTGGGAGGCAGGCTTGCAGGATGTGCCCTTTTGTTGTTTAAATTATTACATATTCTTGAGTGTTTTTTTTGTGCATCTCCCCACCCTCTCAAAAAAAAATTTTTTTTTTTAAAGTCTATTTTATCAGATATTACTATTGCCACTCCTGCTCTTTTTTTTTTTTTTTTTTTGCCACTAGCTTGATATATTTTTCCATTCTTTTAAAAGCATGTATATTTGTCTTTGGGTATGATAGGTGTCCCTTTGTAGACAGCATATTGAAGGGTCCTGTTTTCTTATCTATTCTGTTACTCCCTGTCTCTAACTGATGCATATAATCAATCTAAATTCAGCATAATTATCAATTATTGATTGCAGTCACTTTGCTCTGTATTTTTCTTTCTTTCCTACTTTCTTTTTCTTTTTTGTGGTGCTGCTGATTTCTTTATCCCACTTGCTTTCTTGTGCTGAGTTCAATTTTTGTGCTTTTTCTTTTAGTTCTTCATAGTTTTAATGTTTACAGAATTGTCATGGATTTCCCTTTTCTTGATCTGATATGAACGTATATGAATTTTTTTAAAGTTATCATGTAATTTGCTAATTTCTTCCCCATTTTAAAACAGTCTGTTTTATCTTGAAATCTACTTGAGCTCCTCCTCACCAGGAATTCTGTAATTATACTTATCCCTCCTTTCACTTTGTGGGAGCCTCATCATTTATTGACACATCTGATTCCCTGTTTTCAGTCATGTAGTTTTGTTCTATTGTGGACATTTCCATATCTGGGCTGAATTCAGATGGTGTTGCTATGTATGTCAATCTCTGGATTTTGTCTACTGTTGTTGGCTCAGTCTAAAGAACTCCCTTTAGAAGTTTATGTAAAGCTGGCTTGGTTTTATACAAACTTCTTTCATTCCTTTTTATCTGGATATGTTCCAATTTTGCCATCGCATTTGAGGGATAAATGGTGAGCCATATATAAACCAAGAATCATATACCAACCAAGGATCATATACCTAGCCAAGCTATCCCTCAAGTACAGTCACAAAATTAGAAGGGTTCCAGATAAACAGAAATTAAAGGATTTTTACAATCTAAGCAGCTTTACAAAAATTACTAAAGGGAATCATTTGGACTGATAACCAACAACAGCTGGAGATTAACATATATGGCAACACCATCTGGAATTCAGTCCAGATATGGAAGTACCAGCTTACAACAAAACTATAAGACTGAAAATAAGTAATCAAAGATGTCAGTTTATGATGAAGACAACTACAAAGCTAAAGGAATGAAAATTATATTACAGAGTCCCTGGTGGGGAGGAGCTCAGGTAGATTTCAAGGCAGAACAGACTTTTTTAAAATGGAGAAGAAATGAAAAATTACAGGATAACCTAAAAGAAACCTAAAACATCTTTACATCAAATCAAGGAAAGGAAACTCCATGAAAAATTTATAAATATTAAAACTTTTAGGAAATTGACAAGAACACACAGAAACTCAATACAGGAAACCATGTAGAACAAAAAATGAGCAGCAACCCCAAACATACACAGCAAAATGACTACAGTCAATACATTGTTGTTGTTGTTAAGTGCCATCGAGTCGGGTCCGACCCATAGCGACCCTGTACAGGGTTTCCGAGGGTGTAAATATTTACGGGAGTAGAAAGCCTCATCTTTCTCCCGCGGAGCGGCTGGTAGTTTCGAACTGCTGACCCTAAGGTTCGCAGCCCGATTCGTAACCACTACGCTACCAGAGCTCCTTACCTATTGATAATTATGCTGAAAATCAATGGATTAAATACACCAACCAAGAGACAGAAAACAGCAGAAAGGAATCCTTCAATATGCTATTTACAAGAGGCACACTTTATTCCACTTTTGAAAAAGGATAGAACAACCAGAAAGAAACTCAACAAGGACAGAGAGAGACTAAACAACAAAATAAACAACTTGACATCATAGATTTA
Source organism: Chrysochloris asiatica (assembly GCF_000296735.1). NCBI lineage: Eukaryota > Metazoa > Chordata > Mammalia > Afrosoricida > Chrysochloridae > Chrysochloris > Chrysochloris asiatica. The sequence continues at coordinate 986,638 of NW_006408947.1, read as the reverse complement.
TCCAGAGCACTCAACCCAACAACGGAATAATACATATCCTTTCCATTGCACAGAGAACAAATAAAATACAAGACAAAAAAAATTCTTGGGGCAAATGGAAATGAAAACACAACATACCAAAACCTTGAGTACACAGAAAAAGCAGTGCTGAGAGTGCAATTTACAGCAATAAACACACACATCCAAAAAGAAGAACCAAGATCAACACATTAACACAACACCTCCAACAATTAGAAAAAGACAAGCAAAGTAAGCCTATAGCTACCAAAAGAAAAGAAATAACTAAGATTAAAGCAGAAATAAATTAATTAGATGCCTCCAGTGCTGCATCAATTGGTTGAAAGATTTCAATTTGTATTCCATCAATTCCCACAGCCATATTCTCTGCCAATGCTTTTAGTGCACCTTGGACTTTTTCCTTCAGTATCATTGGCTCTTGATAATATACTACCTCTTGAAATGGTTGGACATCAACCATTTATTTTTGGTACAATGACTCTGTGTATTCCTTCTATCTTCTTTTGATCCTTCCTGCATCATTCAATATTTTGCCCATAGAATTCTTCAATATTGTAAGTTGATGCTTGAAACTTTTCTTCTGTTCTTTCATCTTGAGGAATGCTAAGTGTGGTCTTGTTTAGTTGCTAGCTCCAAGTTTTTAGCCATATCATATATTAATTTACTTTGTCTTCGCAAAGCTGCCCTTTGAAATATTCTGTTTAGCTCTTTTACCTTCTTATTTCTTCCATTCACTGTGACTTCTCTACACATGAGAGCAAGTTTCAGAGTCTCTTCTGACATCATTTCTGTCTTTTCTTTCTTTCTTGTTTCCTTAATGACATTTTGCTTTCTTTGTGTATGATGTTCTTGATGTCATCCTACAACTCTCTGGTCTTCAGTGATTAATGTCTAATGCAACAAACCAGTTCTTGAGATGGTCTCTAAATTCAGGTGGGACAGGTCAAACGTCAAATTTTGGCTCTTGTGGACTTGTTTTTATTTTTAGTTGAGCCTGAACTTGCATAGGAGCAATTAATTCCACAGTCTGACCCTTGCACCTTAACACAAACCAAATAATACTGTTAAGGACCTTTGAGTTGATGCTGACTCATAATCTCCAAAGAACGGCTGATGCATTCAAAATGCCAACCTTTTGGGTACCAGTACAATGTTATTTTACAACACCATGCCAGAACTCCAAACCAAACAATGTTGTTGTTGTTATGTGCCGTGTAGACGGTTCTGACTCATAGAGACCCTGTACAGGGTTTCCGAGGCTATAAATCTTTATGGGAGCAGAGAACTTCATCTTTCTCCCACAGAACAGCTGGTAGTTTTGAACTGCGGTTTGCAGCCCAATTCATAGCCACTATGCTACCAGAGCTCCTTACAATAGTTTATCTTAAATAGTAAAGAATGTTTACCTTGAGCATTAAGGTCTTTTAAAGACCTAATTATATGGGACCAAACAGGCAAAACACAACTAGAAACCTAAATAGGAAACTTAGGTTTTATGTTAATGAAGGAGAAGCAATTCAGAGCAGGAGGGTGGGTGAGAATGGTTGTACCACTTGAAGAATGTCGGTCAATTGTACATGTACAAAATACTTTATTCTTCTATTTGTTGTTGCTGGGATATGCACAGCAAACCATACACTAATTAGAAGAATAGAGTATTTTGTTCCACCTTCCAAATGACATGTGACTTTAGGCAACCAATTTTTTTTCTAATTATATAAAGTATGTTTTCAAAAATTTAAATTAGGAGAGGCAGGACTTGATGGCAGTTAGGGTGGAGGTGTAGTGAAGTTTACCATCAGTAATACCACAGAATACCAGGCAAAGCAGATCCAGGGCTGAGCTCCAAAACTTGGAACCACTTAGGTACAAATATTTTAAAAGTTTGAAGGCATATAGCTAGTGGAACTTGAAGCAGAAGTAAGAAATGACATACTTTTGAATCTGCCAGGCTTGGTGGCCTGGAGCCCACAACTTGGGCAAGACCAACCAGCTAGATCAAGTGAGGGAGCAGACAAACCATGGAAAAAACCACGGGAACCTCGGAGTAAAGGTGGACAATATACTTTGTTGCTTTTGCTTTGTAAGGAATTTCATTTTTCGGTATCTGTTCATTGGTGACTACAGGGGGTACCTAAGCGAGTCGACACTCACCACTGGTGAGTTCTTCTACCATGTATGCACACAGATACTCTCAGCCCAAGAGCTGGCCCTAAATGTATTTTGTTGTTGTTTTTTTAATATGGGAAAGGCCAGGACAGGGGTGTAGAGAGGGAAAGTGAGTTTAAAAACAAAACAGGCCAAAAATTAAATTAAATACTGAGGTACAGCATAATAACCAACAGTGGCATCATGAAATAGCTCAGGCAGCTTTGAAAGCAAGAAGCTGAAGAGAAGACATTAACGTCACACTCATATTAGGCTACAGATTTTTTTTTCTTTCTTCTCTCCCGCCTCTCCCTTTTCTGTGATTACAGGCTACAGTATTTTGTTGTTGTTGTTTTTTGTTGGGTTGTTGCTGTTTTTTCTTCTGTTTTTTTTTTTTGTTGTTGTTGTTGTTTTGCTGGTGCTGTTTTGCTGTTCTATGCTCCCCCTTCTACCTTTGGGGGATTCTTTCTCTCCCTATATTACCCAAGAAATGTCAGCAACTGCAGCCATATAGTCAATCTACAATTATACTCTGTAAAACACCAAAACCCAGGCAAGAACCAATACCAACTGCCATATACCAGGGAGGCAGACAATACCTGTGAAAGTTACTCTGAGTTAAGCAATAAGAAGA
>NW_006408947.1:982121-982630 GCF_000296735.1 Chrysochloris asiatica | reverse complement strand
ATCCAGATGGTGAGAAGGTCAGGTAGATTACCGGATAAAATAGACTGCACTAAATGGAGAGAAAAGTTAATGGACTACAAGGCAACCTCAAAGGAAATTAACACTTGACAACATATCAAAAGAATGAAAATCCAAGAACGTGGAAACATTAAAACTATGAGGAAACTCACAAGAAAGAACACAAAAAGCATGAACTCAGCAAAGAAAGACACACAGAACAAAGAAAGCAGCTACACCACACAAAATAATAAACAAACATAATGGCAGCAATTAATCCATACCTATCAATAATTACACTGAATGTAAATGGGTTAAATGCACCTGTAAAGAGACCAAGAGTGTGAGAATGGATAAGAAAACAAGAACCTTCAATCTGTTGTCTGCAAGAGAAACATCTCACACGCACAGGCAAAGACAGATTAAAAGTCAAAGGATGGGAAAAAAATATACCAAGCTAATTGCAATAAAAAACGAACAGGAGTGGCAGTACTAATCTCTGATAAAATAAA
>NW_006408947.1:979903-981906 GCF_000296735.1 Chrysochloris asiatica | reverse complement strand
AAGAACTAAACAACACAATCAGCCAACTGGACCTCATAGATGTGTACAGAGCATTCAACCCAACAACTGCAACATTCTTTTCCAGTACACATGGAACATTCTCCAGAATAGACCATGTCTTAGGCCACAAAACAAATCTACATAAATTTACAAATATCAAAATACTACAAAGCATCTTCTCAGATCACAATCCTATCAAATTAGAAATCAACAATAGGAAGACCAAGGAAATAAAGTCAAATACATTCTGCCACTCTAGGTCTCTTAACAAGTGAAATTAGTCAGTCACAAAAGGAGAAATACTTCATAGGAGCACTACTGTAAAAGACTAAGGAAAAGAACCCATAATAAAGTGGGAGGGAGGTGGGATTCTTTACTGGTTGCAGGGATGTGGGAGGCGGGGTGAGGGGAGGGAGGGGAAGGTGGAGCACAGGGTAGGGAATAGACACAGGATAGTTTGGTTGGTGGGCAAGGGGGCAATATATAAGAAGGGAGAGAGGAATGGAAGAACAAAGCAGATGGGAGAACAATTAGGCAGGTTTGCATGTGCTAAGTGGAACAGAGGTAAATAATGATGTATGCACAACCTTGGAACAACAGAGCTCTGGGATACAGGGATTGAGACATGGTTGGAATGGGCAAAAGGGGAGAAATAATGTTAAGATGCTTGGCTATCTTTTGAATCTTGGTTTCCCTTGCATGCCATTATAAAATAGACACTGGAGGGGGAGAGAAAGGAATAGCCAGAAATATCACCATAGAAAGCTTGTAAGTCCATCTTCTTCCTATAACTGTTTGTAATACCTAAAATGGGGCTACAATGTGCCCAGTGAACGAGGCTTCCTGTGGAGCCTCGCAATATATAAGACAATAGGTGGCATCCTGAATAGCATCCAGAATCTTCAGAGGTGGGGAATTTCCACTTGAAAGGATGGGCAGACCAGCCTGGAGTGGCTGGAAGAACAGAAGATACTTGAAAGAAAGACCAACTGGAAAAATACAAAACAATATAGGCAGACGGCCTGATACTACAAGAACAATCAAGTTGCTCACTCAGAAGACATCAAGGCAAGTGGTCGGATGCCCTCAAAGCAAACCCCCTTCCAAGACTAAGACTCAATGGAAATACATGCTCTGATTGATGACCACGTTTGTCACTGATAAGGGGAAGTGAAGGGGAAACAGCAATGAAGCTGCAAGCTTAGCCCTACAACATTCAATAGACTCCTGTGAACCCAGTGGAGACCTGGTTGGCCAGCAGTGTGGCAAGACCAGGCGACTCTTGGGCCGAGTCAGTCACATAGCCACAGAGGACTGGAGTGGAGAGTGAAGCATGCAGCTGATAAGAAGAGAGGGCATATTCACAAGAACACTCACACTTGCAGATAATACCCACTTGACCTGGCTTCAATGACTGGATGGTCAGAGCTCCACTAGAACAAGAAAGAAGAGGAAAAAAAGTGTAATCTGATACAATTGGATGAACTTCACCTACACATATGGATGCAGTAGCTCAAAAGAGGGAACAAATCTTTACAACAAGGATCATTCCCACCCCCTCCATAGACAGAGTAGACAAGGATGGGCCACTTGAACATTGGCTACCCAAATGGGGGGCCAAAGGCAAGAAGTGACTGGCTTACAAGCTTTCACGAGGGACCCTAGATCCAGAAGTCGTGGAGGAAGGCAGAATCTCCAGTGAGTAGTATCCAATCTGTCTAGACAGAGCTGATGAAAGGAAATGCGTATAGATCTCTTATAATACAATAGTGAGTAATTGGTATCAGGAGTGATTGTGAGGGTTGGAAATGTAAATGTAAAGGTAGACATTTTGTAGCAAGGAGGGTAGTGATTAACTTTGCAGTCTAGGAGCAGAGGTCCCTGGGACCATCAAGGGAGAAGAGTGGAGAGCGGGACCCTACCCAGAGAAGCAGTGATGCCTGAGATGGAGGCAGAGATGATGATGTGGAGAGATGGAGCAGCTGGGGACTTTAGACCCAGAG
>NW_006408947.1:975173-979703 GCF_000296735.1 Chrysochloris asiatica | reverse complement strand
AAAAAAAAAAAAAAGAATGAAATTAGGAAGAATAAGATAGATAGGGGAACACTTAGGCAGGTTTGCATGGGCTAAATGGGACAGAGGTAAATAGTGATGTATGCTCAACCTTGGAACAACAGGGCTCTGTGATGCAAGGATCAAGGCATAGTTTGAATGGGTAAAGGAGGGGAAATGATGTTAAGATGCTTGATTGTCTTATGAATATTGGTTTCCCTTGCCATTTACCTCCATGAGCTAGCCTAGTGGTCCTGGAGTGGTCCCAGAGCAGACAAGCTGGATCATTGTGGCTCTAAGGCTCTGCTGGTTCCATCTTCCCTAATTTCATTGTTAAAGTTTTGTTCTACTCTGGACTCATCCATATCTGGACTGAGCTCCAGGTAGTGTTGCCACCTATGTATGTCAATCTCTAGTTGTTGTCTGCTCTTGTTGGTTCTCAGTCCAAAGAACTTACTTTAGTATGTTTTGGAGCACTAGCTCCAAAATTAAGTCTCTTAATTTCTGTTTATCCTGAAATTTTTTAATTTTGTCATCATATTTGTTGGACAGCTTGCAGTGTATATGATTCTTGGTTGATAGTTTTTTTCTTTCAGAGTTTTGTACATGTCTTTCCATTGTCTTCTTTCCTGCATGGTTTCTCCTGGGAAACAAAGATTAATCTTATTGACTTTCCTTTGTAGGTAACACTTCTTTTTTCCTAGGTGCTTTTAGGATTTGCTTCTTGTCTTTAATTTTGAAGAGTCTGGATTATGATATGTCTTGGTGATTTTCTTTTGGGGTCTATCCTGTGTGGAACTTGCTCAGATTCTTGAGTGCTTATGTTCTCATCCTTCAAGATGTTACGGAAATTTTCTATTAGCAGCTTTTCGACTATCTCTTCTGTGGTTTTCTTTGTCTCTTCTTGCTCTGGGATATCAATCAGTCTCAGGTTATTTCTCTCCATGTTATCCCACATGAATCTTATGCTCTCTTCAGATTTTTTCACTCTTTTTCCTGGTTGCTCTTCTATCTTAGCAGTATTGAGAAATTTGTCTTTAAGCCTGCTGATTCTGGCTTCCATCCCTTCAATTCTATTCCTTGCTCAATCAGTGTGCATGGTCCTTTGAATATGTTTTACCTGGTTTTCCATGCTTTCCCTGATGGGGCTGCACAGCTTTTCTGCGTAGCCTACCTTGTATGTTGATCTTGTACCCTGCCACTTTGTTGAATCTTTCAATTAATTCCAATAATTTTCTTGCTGCATCTTTGGGATTTTCTATTTGTATAATCATTTCATCTGCAAATAGTTTTATTTATTATCTGCCAATTTGGATGTATTTTATATCCCTTTCTTGCCTAATTGCTCTGGAATGCAAGCAATGGTTATTCTAGAATGCATAATTTTGCTTATGAGGAACCTGTACATAGACTAAGAGGTGGTTTGTTCAAACAGAAGAAGGCAATACTGATTGTTTTCAAATCAGGAAAGGTGTGAATCAGGGTTGTATCCTTTCACCATACTTATATAATCTCTATGTTAAGCAAATAATCTGAGAAGCTTGAGTACATGAAGAAGAACATGGCATCAACACTGGAGGAAAACTCATGAAAAACCTGTGATGTTCTGATGACACAACCTTGTTTGTTGGAAGTGAAGCAGACTTTCCAATGAAGATAAAAAAAAATCACTGCTTTCAATATTTGTTGCCCCTCAACGTCAAGAAAGCAAAAATCCTCACAACTGGACCAATAAATAACATAGTGATAAACTGAGAAAAGACTGAAGTTGTCAAAGACTTCATTTTGCCTGGATCTACAATCAACACTCTTGGAAGTAGTCCTCAAGAAATCAAATGGTGGACATTGGATACTCAAATGGGGAGGGGGGGACTACAAAGGCAAGAAGTGATTGGCTTACAAGCTTTCAAGGGGGAACCTAGTGCTAGGGAGCATGGAGGAAGACAGAATCTCCAGTGGGTACTATTCAATCTGTCTGGGCGGAGCTGATGAAAGGAAATACAGATGGGTAACTCGTGATACTGTAGTGAATAATGCTTATCAGGACGGATTATGAGGGTTGGGAATGCAAAGGTAGACGTTTTGGAACACGGAAGGGAGTGATTAATTCTCCAGGATAGGAGCAGAGGTATCTGGGACCATCAAGGGAGAAGAGCTGAGAGCGGGACCCTACCCAGAGAAACAGAGATGCCTGAGATGGAGACAGAGACGATGACATGGAGTGATGAAGCGGCTGGGGACTTTGGATTCAGAGAGGGAAAGGGACTGTGGGCCGAAGACTGGGGGGGGGGGTGGGGTGTAAAGGGTGGGTTTCTAGGATATACCCTTTGGGTGGCTGATGATGCATGGAGGGGATTGGAACCATGGCAATGAGATGATATACAATGGAATGAATGTAAAACTAAAGTTCTCTCATGTAAACTACCATATAATTTACAATAAAACATAAAAAAAAAAGGAAATCAAATGGTGCATTGTTTTAGGCGAATCTGCAGCAAAAGACTTCTTTAAAGTGTTCAAGAGCAAAGATGTCAGTTTGAAGACTAAGGTGTACAAGACCCAAGCCATGGTGTTGTCAACTGCCTCATAAACAAGCGAAAGTTGGACAAATAAGGAAGACCACAGAAGAATAATAGATGCATTTGAATTGTGGAATTGGTGAAGAATACTGAAAGTAACATGAACTGTCAGAAGAACAAACAAATCTGTCTTGAAAGTAGTACAGTCAGAATGCTCCTTGGAAGAGAGAATGGTAAGACTTTGCCTCTCATACTTTGGATATATTGTCAGGAGGGATCAGTCCCAGGAGAAAGACACCATACTTGGTAAAGTGGAGGGTCAATAAAAAAATAGAGGAAGACCCTCAACAAGAAATATTGACAATGTGGCAGCAACAATAGACTTAAACATAACTACAATTGTGAGGATGGTACAAGACCTGGCAGTGTTTTGTTCTGTTGTTGGCACCTAACAGCAACAACAAAAACAGGACTTCCAATAAAATGTTGAATAGGAGTGGTGATTCAATGCATCCTCGTCTGGTTTTCATTCACATGGAGAATGCTTTTAGTCTCTTAATTAACAGTAATGTTGGCCTCTAATTTTGTATGTTGTTGTAGGTGCTGTTGAGTCCATTTAGTATACATGGTTTTAATTTTGAGGAATTTCCCTTCTGTTCCTATTTTGTTGAGCGCTTTTACCAGCAATGGGTGTTGGGTTTTGTCAAATGCCTTTTCAGTAGCAAATAATATGATCACATATCCTTTGCTTTATTTATGTAGTGTATTACATTCATTGTTATTCTGATATTGAGCTTATCCTTGCATACCTAGTATAAAGCCCACTTGTTCATGATATATTATGGTTTTTGAAATGTAATTGGATTCTATCGGCTAAGATTTTCTTGACAATTTTGCATCTATAGTCACGAGAAATGGTGGTGGTGGTGGTGGTTTGCCGTGAAGTCAGTTTCGACTCATAATAACCCTGTATAGTGTTTCTGAGGCTGTAAAACATTAGGGGAGCAGAAAGCCTCATCTTTCTCATGTGAAGTGACTGGTAAACTTAAATACCAGCTCAATGTATAACCCACAGTGCTACCACGACTCCTTTCATGAGAGATATTGGTCTTCAATTTTCTTTGACTGGTTTTGATATTAGGGTTATACTCACTTCACAAAATAAATGGGTGTATTCCATCTTTTTCTGTATTCTGGAATAGTTTGAGTAGAATTGGTGTCAGTTCTCTGAATATTTGGTAGAATTCACAAATGAAGCTATCTGGGTCAGAACTTTTTTTTTGTTATTGGGATGTTTTTAATGATCTGATCAAGTTTTTGCTATGAGTCTGTTCAGATTTTCACCCTTAGTCTGCTAGTTTAGGTAAGTGATGTGTTTCTAAAAATTTGTCCAACTCCTCTAGATTTTTATGGCACTGTAAAACGTAAAATGAACATTGGACTGCTAACCACAAAGTCTGTGGTTCAAATCCAGCTGCTCCTCAGAAACTCTATACAGGGTTGCTATGAGTTGGAACTTAACAATAGTTGTTCATAGAACTCTGTTTTTATTCTTTCTATTCCAGTTGGTTCTGATACTGACATTTCATTTCTTATTCATGTTATTTGCATTTTCTTCTTTTTAGATTGGCCAGAGTTCTGTCAACTTTATTTTAGATTCTGTCAACTTCTTTTTAGATTGGTTCTGTCAACTTTTTAGATTAGTTCTGTCAACTTCTTTTTAGATTGACCAGAGTTCTGTCAACTTTATTGATCTTATCAAGGAATCAATGACTAGTCTTATTCTTTCCAATGTTTTTCTATTTAGTTTCATTTATTTCACTCAAACATTTATTATTTTTCTTCTGATGACTGTAGGCTCATTTTTCTGCCTATTTGTAAATTTTTCCCACTTTTTTTTTAATGTTTTATTGTGAATTATATGATAGTTTACATGAGAGAACTTTAGTTTTACGTTCATTCCATCATATATCATTTCATTGCCATGGTTCCAATCCCCTCCATGCATCATCAA
>NW_006408947.1:935068-970793 GCF_000296735.1 Chrysochloris asiatica | reverse complement strand
TCTGATCATCCAGTCATCCGGTCCAGGTCACGTGGGTACCATCTGCAAGTGTGGGCGTTCTTGTGCACATGCCCTTTCTTCCCATCAGCCAGTAGCTCCACTCTCCACTCGAGTCCTCCATGGCCATGCCACTGACTCTGGGCCCAAGAGTCCCCAGGTCTTACACTGCTTGCCAACCAGGTCCCCAACTGGGTCCACAGAAGCCCACCGAACATTGTAGGGCTTAGTTTGCCACTTCATTGCTGCTTTTACCCCACTTCCCCCTATCGGTGATGAGTGTGGTCACCAATCAGAGCATGTATTTCCATTCAGTCTTAGTCTTGGAAGGGGGTTTGCATTGAGGGGACCCGACCACTTGCCTTGATGTTTCCTGGGAAAGCGATTTGTTTGTTCTTGTAGTAACAGTCCATCTGCCTCTATTGTTTTGTATTTTTCCTGTAGGTCCTTCTTTCAAGAAGTATCTTCTGTTCTTCTAGCTGCTCCAGGCTGGTCTGCTCGTCCTTTCAAGTCCCACTTTTTTTTATGGGAGTGGAGGTAGGCGTAAGGAGAGTTAGGATTTGAACCACGGCTAGGTCTAGGCTAGGATAGGGTTTTGTGTAGTGTTAGGGTTATGATTAGGACTATGGTTACTATTGAACCCTGGTGTGATACTGTGGGATAAGAACTAGACTAGTAACCATAAGGCCACAAGTTCATAATCCACCTTCCACTCTTGGTTGCTAGAAGTCTGAATGGACTTGACAGCACACAACAACAAGGGTTAGTTAGAGGTAGAGGTCTGGCTAGGGCTAGGAGTAGGAATAGGATTTGGTCTAGTTTTAGAATTTCAGTTAAATTTATTTATTTTATTTATTTATCTAGAAATCTACTTGATTTCATCTTAATTTTGAGGAAATTGTCTATTACTTTTTTTTTCTTGTAAACTTGTCTTGTAGATTTGTTTTAATTTGGATACTTCTATGTCTAGGCTGGCTTCTGGGTGATATTTTTATGTATGTTAATCTTAATTTGTTGGGTGCTGTTTTTGGTTCTCTGTCCAAAGAGTTTCCACTAGTATTTTTTGTAAGGTTGGTCTGGTTTTTATCAATTCTTTTAATTTCTGTTTACCTGAAAAAATCTTAATTTTGCCATGTATATGATTCTTAGTTGGCAATTTTTTTTTTCCTTTCAGAGTTTTATTTATGTCATCCCATTGTCTTCTTGCCTGTAGGGTTTCTGCTAAGAAACCAGAATTTAGTTTGATTAAATTCTCCCTTTTAAGTTTTTGTTTTTACCAAGCTGTTCTCAGGATTCTTTCCATGTCTTTGGTTTGATTATATTGTCTTGGTACTTTCTTTGGGGGCCTGTTCTGTTTGGAGTTCGTTCAGTTTCATGAAGGTATAGCTTCTCACATTTCATGTTATGGAAGGTTTCCTCCAACAATTCTTTGACAAATTTCTATGTGTGTACATGTTCCTGTTTCTTCCTATTCTGGAATTCTGATAAACTGTAAATTATTCTTCTTGATGCTATTCCACATAATACTTAGGTTTTCTTTGTCCTTTTTTCTGATTGTTCCTCTAGCAAATGAATATGAGAGATTTGTCTTACAGTCATCAATTCAGTCTTTCATTGATTCAATTATACTTTTCTATCCATTCAAAATATTATTTATTTCTGAAATCTCAGTATCAGTCTTATGGATTTCTATTTGCTACTTTTGTATGGGTTTTACTTTTTCACTTATTTTGTTAGTTTGTTCTTGTGATGCTTTCCTGAATTCATCTACATTTTTCTGTGTTCTCCTTGCTTTCATCTGCTGCTTTCTTGACCATGCTCTCAATCCACTGAGGGTAGTGAAATACCATTCTTTCAAACTCCTTATCAGGTAGTTCCAATACTACTTGTAGTCTTATATTTTCTGACTTTGTACTTTGGTCACTTATTCAAGTCACTTTGTCTTGTTTCTTCATATAAGCTGAAATTATTATTATTGTCTTTGTGACTTTGTGGTGTCCTTATATTTATATTTAATTGATGACTGTATGTTGGTGTGTTCTTAGGCACTCACCACCTGTCTTCGGGTGTGATATAGACTAGAAGTATATATGCAGTTCGGTTCCCTGTTTGTGTAACATAGCTCAAGGCAGTTCTGTATGATGTTGGCTGCTTATCATCATTGATCAGGTGTTAGAGGAGTGGGTAGTGGCACTTGTCCAATGGGTAGAGCTATGAGTCAGGGATATGGTTGGGCCATATGGGTGAAATTGCTATCTCCCCAAAATAGACAACAACAATCAAAGATCTAATAAGACAAAATTCACAAGCCTCTAGATATGGGGATGGTATACTTGGCATCTGATCCTACACAGAGCAGAGACTGTGTGAGAGCCACTGGCCAATGGGAAGTTGAGGGTGGGGGCTGACCAGGTCCTCAGTCACATAGGAGGGTGTAGGGATCAAGAGAACCATATCCCTCTTGCTGTCAACCTCTAGCCTGTGTCCTGTGCCTCCAGGCCACTGTGTAGATTGACAGCCACCCAAAAAAAAGCACAAGATGGCTGCACTGCACTAGACCAGCCAACATCCCATCCATCTGTCTCCTCTGTTACTGTTCTCATTCAGCTTCCTCTCCCAAATGGCACTTAATCCACCCCTCTGTTCTTTCCTCTGAAGCTCAGGATTCTAGAATTACCAACCATATCTCTTTCAATTGGTCTACATATCCTTGTTGCAGAGGGTATGCTCACTGAGGGCCTTCCTTTTTATCATTGACCCTCAATTTAACAAGCATGAATGAGGTCCTTTTCCATGGATTGATCTTTCCTGATGGCATGTTCAAAGTACATCATGAGATGAAGTCCTGCCATCCTCACTTCAATATAATATCACTTATCCCACCACATTCCTTTGTTTTTTATTTCCACTAGGATGTTGTAGGATAAGTGGTGGTTGTTGTAGGTGATGGTTGTAGGTGGTGCTGTGGAGTTGGTTCTGACTCATAGTGATCCTTATAGGGTTTCTGAGGCTGTAAATCTTTACAGGAACAGAAAGCTTCTCTTTCTCCCGGGAACAACTGGTAGTTTCAAACTGCTGTCCCTGAGGTTAGCATCTTGATTCATAACCACTACGCTACCAGAGTTCCTTTGTAGAATAAGTACTAGACTGATATCCATAAGGACAGCAGTTCAAACTCACCAGCTGCTCCACAGAAAAAGGTGAGGCTTTCTGTTCTTATAAAGATTTACAGCCTTGGAAATCCTATTCAGGATCACTATAAGTTGCATTAGACTCGTTGGCAGTTGGGTTTTTAAAAAACTTTCATCTTTCTAAACCCTTCATAATTTTGTCATTGGGTAAAAGTTGCCCTTTTGATTGCCAATGGCTGACCATTCCATGGTATGCATACCTCACTAGTGATACACTTTTTTCTATACACCTACTATGTTTTTGCTGTTAAGTGCCGTTGAGTCAGTTCTGACTCATAGTGACCCTGTATAGGATTTTGAAGGAACAGCTGGTGGTTTTGAGCCAAGCTTGTGGTTAGCAGTCCAGTGCTAACCCTATAACACCTCACCAAGACTCCATATATATGTACTATAGCTTTGCTAACAATTGAGCCACAGTTATTCCTTCAGCTCTAGATCTGAAGGATGACAAGAGCAATAGTTTCAGAGTTTCAACATTCACTATCTAAAGAGTAACTCTGTTCTATATGATTTCAAATTTTTTTCCATACTTTTTTCCATTTTATTCCAGATCTCCTAATGAGATGCCTTTCAGAGCAGTTAGTAATTGTAGGCAGCCACTATCTAGTTCTTCTGGTCTCAGGGCTATGGAGACTGATGTTCACATGGCCCATTGCTCCATTAGACTAGTTGTTCCAAGCTTCCACAGGATAGGGAGGGACCAATAGTTGCACCCTAGATTGCCACTCATGAACTTTCAATATTCGAGTTACTGCTCACCAAAATAGGATATAGAACATTAGGTACTAGAGGGACTTGGTGTCCCTCTAGACTTTAAGAGTTCCCACTAGCCCTGGGCTGTCCAGGACTAGATCTGCAGGTCTGGAGCAAGATTCACCTAAATCCAGGTACCAGGGGTGGTGTACCTAGCACACAACTTACAATAATGGGGGGACTCACAACTTCAGATTCAACCTTTCAGAGGGTAGGAGCTATACTGAGAGAGCATGAGGGTGAATACTGGCCATGCATTTGGTCACCATAGGAGTGTGATGAACAAGAAAAGTATCCCCTTTGTCTCTGCCAGTCACTGGTGTACATCTGTGCCATCAGGCTTACGTTTGCCTACAAAGCCACTCACAAAGTTCGCCTGTCTGTCTCCTTTTTTGCACCATGCTAGTTCAGCTTCTTCTCCTAGTAATCATCCAATCCACTCCTCTATCTTTTTCTCTGTAGTTCAGGGTTCCAGGGCTAACATCTACATGTTTCATGTGGTCTTCTGTATTTCTGTTGTACAGGGTCTATGTAGCAAGTCTGCCTGGTCAGCCATCTCACTGTAAGTTGTCATCCTCTGATTTTAATTTACTTTTCTCTTCATGTCTAAGGTGTGTCTCGTGTAGACAACATATTGATGGATACTGTTTTCTTTTCCATTCAGCTACTCTCAGTTGTTTATTTGGTGCATTTAATCCATTTACATTCAGTGCATTTATCTACAGGTTTGATTTTTTTGCTGTCATATTCTGTAGGGGTTTTGTTGTTGTTGTTGTTGTTTGTTTGTTTTTTGTGACATTGCTGGTTTCTTTGTTCCAAAATATTTTCTGTGCCAAATTCATTTTGCTTGTGGATTTTCTTATCATTTCTTTTGCTGTTGTTGTTTCAGTATTCATTAAATCTTTATGATTTTCTTTATTTTATTTTGATGAGGTGTATTGATTTTCTTTGAGGTGACCATGAAAATTTATTCTTCCCAACTTTAAAACAATCATATTGAAATAATCTTAACTTCTTCATTTGGAAGTCTGTATACTATTTATGTCCTCTTTACTTTGAAGTTGTCCACATTTTACAGATTGATATCTTTGGTTCCCTACATTCAGTCTTGAAGAATTACTTTTACTTTGCTATTGTTGTTGTTAGGTGCCATCGAGTCGGTACCGACTCATAGCGACCTTATGCACAGCAGAATGAAACACTGCCCAATCCTGGGCCAACTTTAATACTGTTGCCACGCTTGAGTCCATCGATGCTGCCACTTGGCCAATCCATCCTGTTGGGGTCTTCCTCTTTTTCTCTGACCCTCCACCTTACCAAACATGATATTCTTCTCCAGCGACTGGTCCCTCCTGACAATATGTCTGAAGTATGAAAGACGAAGTTTGGCCATCTTGGCCTCTAAGAAGCACTCTGGCTGTACTTCTTCCAAAATGGATCTACTGGTTCTTTTGGCAGCCCATGGCACTTTCAATATTCTCCTCCAACACCATAAATCAAAAGCATCAATTCTTCTACGGTCTTCCTTATTCACTGTCCAGCTTTCACATACATATGAGGTTATTGAAAATACAATGGCTTGGGTCAGACACATCTTAGTCCTCAACCTGACATCTTTGCTCTTCAACACTTTAAAAAGGTCTTGTGCAGCAGATTTGCCTAATGCAATACAGCATTTGATTTCTTGACTGCTGCTTCTATGAGTGTTGATAGTTGATTCAAGAGGAATGAAGTCCTTGACACCTTCAAACTTTACTCCATTGATAAGAATGTTGTTTATTGGTCCAGTGGTGAGGATTTTTGTTTTCTTTACATTGAGATGTAATCCATACTGAAGGCTGTGCTCTTTGATTTTCATCAGTAAATGGTTTAAGTCGTCTTCACTTTCAGCAAGCAAGGTTGTATCATCTGCATATCTCAGGTTGTTAATGAGTCTTCTTCCAATCCTGATGCCATGTTTTTCTTCATAGAACCCAGCTTCTTGGATTATTTGCTCAGCATACAGGTTGAATAAGTATGGTGAAAGAATACAACCTTGTCGCACACCTTTCTTAATTTTAAACCATTCAGTGTTCCCATGTTCTGTTCAAACAACTGTCTCTTGATCCAGGTACAGATTCCTCATGAGCACAATTAAGTGTTCTAGAATACTCGTACTTCGCAATGTTGTCCATAGCTTGATATGATCCACACAATTGAAAGCCTTTGCATAGTCAATAAAGCACAGGTAAACATCTTTCTGATATTCTCTGCTTTCAGCCAAGATCCATTGGACATCAGCAATGATAGCCCTCATTCCATGGCCTCTTCTGAATCTGGCTTGAACCTCTGGAAGTTCTCTATCAATGTATGCTTACAGCCATTTCTGTATTACCTTTAGTAAAACTTTACTTGCATGGGCTATCAAAGAGATTGTCTGATGTATTCCACATTCCGTTGCGGAATAAAGTATTTTTACTTTAGATACTGCTATATTTGGGTTTCTGGCATGGCATTGTGGTTTTGAACTGTAAGGTCAGCAGTTCAAGCTCACCAGATTCTCTTTGGAAGCCCTATACAAGGTCGCTATGGGTTGGAACTGACTTGATGGCAGTTAACAACAATAATATATATGAGTTCCTGGTATGGAACTATTGGATAAGCACTGGACTGCTAACCACAAGATTAGCAGTTCATCCCTACCAGTCACTCCTCAGAAATCCTATAAAAGGTCACTATGAGTTAGATCTAACTCTATGGTACTTAAAAGAAAAAATATATGGGTTAGCATCTGAGTGATGTTGTCATGTGTGTTAATCTCAGGTTGCTGTCTGCCGATGTTGGTTCTCTGATGGAAAAACTCCCTTTAGTAAGGTTGTTCTGGTATTTACAATGTCCCTTAATTTCTGCTTATCTGGAAATGTCATAAGTTAACGGTCTTATTTGAGGGACAATTTTGCTGGGTATTTCTTTTGGACTTCATGGTTTCTGCCAAGAAATCAGAGCTTAGACTTTTGGGTTTCCTATTTGGGCAACTTTTCATTTTTCCAAAGTTGCTTTCAGGATGCTTTCCTTGTCTTTGATTTTGAAAGTTGGATTATATGTCTGGGTGATTTTATTTTAGGGTTGTATCCTGTTTTTGGTTTGTTGAGCTTTGTGAATGCCTATCTTCTAGTCTTTCATAATACCAGAGAAATTTTTTCTAAAATATGTTTGAGAGTTTACTCTGTGGTTATTAGTAATTTTTTTTCTCTTCCTGTTCTAGAATTCCAGTCACATATTAGTTATTCCTCTTGATGATATCTCATATATTTCTTAGTCTTTCTTCATTTTTTTGTCAGACTATTTTTCTAGCAGATTAGAACTGCGAGAGTTATCTTCAATATAGCTAATTCATTTCTTAACATTTTACTACAGATTGACTGAAGGTTTACAGAATAGAACAGTCCAACATCCAACAAATTATACACCTGCCATTACAATGATTGCTATCCACTTCATGTACCATTATTTAACAGTATTGATCTCTATTTACTTTATTATATTTTCTTCTCTCCCACGACTCCACTCAACCTGTAATGATCACAGATTGTTTCATTTAGCAAGAAAATGTTTTCTTAATATTTTACAATAGTGGTCTCATGCAATATTTGTCACTTTATGATTGACTAGTTTCACTCAAATATTTATTTCACTTACATATTTATTTATTTCACTTAAAATACTTAGTGATAAAGATCAAAGACCATAGCCTTCTATATAGGTTGCATCTCAATGTAAAGAAAACAAAAATCCTTACCACTGGACCAATAAACATCCATATAAATGGAGAAAAGATTGCAATTGTCAAAGACTTCATTTTGCTCAAATCAACCATCAACACTCATGGAAGCAGCAGTCAGGAAATCAAACAAGGTACTGTATTAGACAAATTTGCTGCACAAGACCTTTTTAAAGTGTTGACGAGCAAAGATGTTTGCTTGAGGACTAAGGTACACCTGACCCAAGCCATGGTATTTCCAATAACCTCATATGCATGCAAAAGCTGGAAAGTGAATAAGGAAGACCACTGAAGGATATACATTTAAGTTACGGTGTTGGCGGAAAGTATTGAAAGTACTACGGACTGCCAAAAGAACAAATATATCTGTGTTGGAAGAAGTACAGTAGAGTGCTCCTTGGAAGCCAGGATGACCAGACTTCATCTCTCATACTTCAGACATATTGTCTGGAGGAGGATATCATGTCTGATAGAGTGGAGGGTCAGAGAAAAAGAGGAAGACCCCCAGCAATGATTGTGAGGTTGGCCCAGGACCAGGTAAGTGTTTCGTTCTGTTGTGCATAGAGTTGCTATGAGTTGCTACCGTCTCCACGGCACCTAACAACAACAAAATTTCACTCAGCATAATGTCCTCCAGATTGATCCACATTGTGAGATATTTTGCATATTCTTCATTATTCTTAAATTTTGCATATTTCATTTTGTATATCTACCAAACTTTGTCTAACCACTCATTTGTTGATGGGCATTTAGATTGTCTCCATCTTTTTTGCTATTGTGAATAGTGCTGCAAGAAACATTCATGTGCATAATTCTAGTAGTATCAAAGAGCTTATTTCTTGAGGATATATACTAAGTAGAGGGATTGCTAGGTCACATGGTATTTCTGTTTCCAATTTTTTGAGAAAGTGCCAAACTATTTTCCACAGTGAACACACCATTTTACACACCCACCAGAAGTATAGGGATCCACACCCTCATCAGAATTTGTTGTTTTCTGTTTCTTTGAACTTTGTTATTAATGCTGGAATAAGATAATATCTCATTGTTATTTTGATTTGCATGTCTCTAATGCCTATTTGTTGGCTACCTAAATGTCTTCTTTGGTGAATCTCTGTTTATGCTCTTTACCTATATTTTAATTGGATTATTTGTCTTCTTGTTGACAATTTAAATTGTTCTATAAATTTTAGAGAGTAGTCCTTTGTCTACTAGGTCATTGACAAATATTTTCCCCCTAGTATTTGGGTTATCTTTGTACTTTTTTGATTAAATACTTTGATGCACATGTCTAAATTTTAGGAGGTCTCAGTCATCTGTATTGTCTTCTGTTTGTTTTTAGTTGTGTTTGACAGTGTATTTATGCCATGTATCAGAGTGAGTAAGTTTGTTCCTAGTTTTTCATTGGTGATCTGTATAGTTCTAAGTTTTATATTTAGGTCTTTAATCCATGTTGGATTCATTTTTGTATATAGTGTAATAGGAGTCTTTTTTCATTTTTCTGTAAATGCATTTCCAATTTTGCCAGCACCATTTATTTCAAAAACTGTCTCTTCCCCATTTAATACATCTTGGGCCTTTGTCAAAGATCAATTGACAATAGGTGGATGGATTTACTTCTGGATTCTCAATTCTGTTCTATATGTCTTTCATTGTACCAGGTTGTGTAGTAGGTTTTGAAATTGGGAAGTGAACGGGCTCCTACTTGGTTCTTCTTTCTTAATAATGCTTTGCTTATTTGGGGTCTCATTCCTTTCCATATAAAGTTAGTGATTAGTTTTTCCATCTCTTTAAAGAATGATGTTGGGACTAGTGAGACAGGTGGGGCTTGATGGCACCTGTGTAATCCCGTCAGTAATGCTGTGTAATCCCGTCAGTAAAAACACAAAAACCAAGATGAAACAGATTCAGAGGACAGTCCCGGAACTCTGAATTTCAGATAAAGGGGTAAATAAGTGTATTGAGTACCTACTGGGAGTGAGATTTGAAGCAGAAGCAAGAAAGAAGGTGACTTCTGATTTGGGGTGGCCATGTGTCCCACCACAACCATTTTGAATGGGATTGAGCTGGTAGAGGGTCAAGAGAACACTCACATTGCAGAAATCTGACAGATCTTCAAAGATAAAGGTGAGAACATTTTTTAAATTTTTTTTTTTTCATTCTTTTCTTTTGCTCTGTCTCTTTATCTTGTTCTGGGGACCAGCCACACCTTGAAAACCCTATACAGAGTTGCTATGAGTCGGAACTGACTCAATGGCACTTAACAACAACAACAACAACAACAACAACATTACTTTACTGAACGCTGAGCCTCAGGGGTGAGTTCAGCTCCAAACTTGACGGGTAACAAAGGCCCAGAGTCTCAAGGTTCCACTAGTCTTTATCTGACCAGTAAGTCTATATGATTTGTCACACATTTTCTCTCATCCTATCCAGGCCCTTCTAATGTGATCCCTTTCAGAGCAGTTGTCTGTGGTAGCTAGGTACCATTAGTTCTACTGGTCTCAGGATCATGAAAATCGATGTTCATTTGGTCTACTAGTCCACTGGACTAATTGTTTCCAAGTATCAATTTTCTTCATTCTTCTGTCTTCCAGATAGTTGCACCTTAGATGGCCACTCATGAGCTTTTAGGATCAGTCATTACTTAACAAATTAGGATTTAAAGCATTGTCTTTGTGGACTATGTTATGCCAAATGGCCAAATTGTTTACTTATACTGTGGTTCAGAGTCCCATTTGGTCACTTGTTTCAGTCACTCTTTCTTTGTTTCCTCATGTGAACTGAGGTTGTCTGTTGTCTCTGAGACATTGTGGTGTTGGTGTATTTGTATTTAATTGGTGATTGTATGTTGATGTGTTTTCCTGTTTCTGTTTTTATTTTTATTTATCTATTGTGTGTGTGTGTGTGGTATGTTCCAATGAGTGGGCAGGTGTGCTACTTTACCAACTAGCTTGGCAGTACTTAGCAGCTCACCACCTGTCTCCTAGTGGGTGTGACTGAGGATGGGAGTGTTTGCACAGTCCTGTTTGCTGTTCATGGAGAGCAGTTGTGATTTGGTACGGTTGGTGTCTCTTATCCTTGATCAGGTGATGCAAGTGGCAGCCTTCACCGATCAAGAAGGCAGTGGGGGCCAGGGCACCCAATACATCTGTGGAGGCCTCAAGAGAGTACGGCACCCAATCCTAGATGGAGCTCCTGCTGACTTAGAAGGTGGTTGGGGCAGGTTGCCTGGTCCTGGATGGTGTTCCTGCCATCTCATGGGGTTAGCTAGGGTTAGCACACCTGGTCCTGGATTCCTGCATATCCAGGGGGTAGCTGAGGGCAGGGCACCTATCCAGCACAATGCATTCAACTAGCCTGAGGAGGCAAAGAACAGGAGTGTCTGGATGCATGTATCCAGCACCTGATCCAGAAGGGAGTGCTTCTGACCTCAGGCAGAGCAGAGATTGTGCAAGGGGGCAAGGAGAAGTTGGGGGCTGGCCACACTTCTGGTCCTTGGAAGAGTGTGAGGGAAAAGAAGATTGCACTTTTTTGGTTGCCAGCCACTAGTGTGGGCAATTGAGCCGTCTTGGATGAGCAGAATTAATTATCAGATCATCGCCACAACTGGAAGGCTGCTAGCAAAAGTTTGAAATGTCCATGCTGTGTCAAGCCAGCTGATAATTCACCATTTCTTTTATCTCTTTGTTGACTGTTTTTATTGAGCTTCTTGTCCTGGTTGGTTTTCAATCCACTCCTCTATTGTTTCCTCTGAAGCTCAAGTTTTCTGGATTGTCATCTGTATCTGCTTCATTTGGTTTCTTGTGTCTTTGTTGTAGAGGGTCTGGATTGCCTATCTGCTTAGTCTGCCATCATGTTGGAAGTCTTTCCAAACCATGATTTTCCCAGATATATCCAGACATGTATGAATAGCATATATAAACATAGCTTAGACTCAAGACCTAAATCACATGTTGTTGTTATATTTAAGTGTCATCTAGTATGTTCTGATTTATAGTGACCCTGCACAGGGTTTCCAAGGAGCAGCTGGTGAGTTTAAACAGTCAACTTTGCAGTTAGGAATCCAGTGCTTATCCTACATTGCCACACCAGGACTCCAAAACACATATGTACACTTTTAAAATCAATCTGGGATAATACTCAATACATGGGTTTAACATCTGCTTTTTAAATTTAACCAATGATAAACATTTCCCTGTAACATAAAGCTATTTTCAAAATCTGACTTTTAAATAGTTACAAAAATACATCATCCAACATATATTTATGAAGTCGGTGTGGCACTATGGGTTAATGCACTGGACTTCAGGGTTGGTTTGAATTGTAAGGTAGGCAGTTCAAGCTCACCAGCACTCCTCGGAAACCCTATACAGGGTCATGATGAGTCAGAACTGACTCTAGGGCACCTAACAACAACAACAAAATATATTTATACATAACCAATCCCCTGTGTAAGATTATTTAGATTGCTTCCAATTTGGCACTATAAAATAAAGTCAGTAGTGAATATATTTGCATATTAATCTTTCAACTAACTAATGTTTTCTTAGGCTACATTTCTAGAAATGGAATTACTAAAGCAATAATTAAAAACTATGGACAAATTAAAGGTTTTTGCTCCATATTTAATGCCATTTAAAAATATTCCTATGAACTCTAGGTTCTTACATTACATTCATTAACCCCTAAGTAGTTATAGCTTGGTCTAGAATTCCCTCTTCAGCAAAGAAATGTTTAGAGTCCTTGTTTCCCCCCCTAAATCATGGAATCATGTCACTAAGCTTTAACATAAAAAGAAATGAAAAAAGAAGAGATTTGCTTGGTTATCGCTCTAAGATATACAGAGAATCGAGTTCTTTTTTTATTTCTGAGGTTGAAAGAAAAAGAGGTTTTTTATTTCTGAGGTTGAACAATCAATCTAATATCTAAGTATGGAAGAAGAATCTAAACATACATGTAAAGCACAGGAAGGCCTATGCAACAGAAGTAATCTATGAACTTTGTAGTTTAAATTTCTTAGAGCTATTCCTATAATACCAAAGACATTTGCATTGGGCAAATCTGCTGCAAAAGACTTCTTTAAAGTATTTAAAAAGTGAAGATGTCACTTTGAAGACTAAGGTACACCTGACCTAAACTGCCTCATACGCATGTGAAAGCTGTACAGGAAATTGTTGTTTAGTTGGTTCTGAGTCATAGTGACCCCTGTATAAGGTTTGCAAGGCTTTTAAATCTTTGCAGGAGCAGAAAGTTTCATCTTTCTCCCATAGAGTGGCTGGTGGGCTCAAACTGCCAACTTTGAGGTTTGCAGTCCAGTGCTTATCTTATGGAGCCAGGAAGATCAAATAAGAATTGATGCATTTGAAATTATGGTGTTGGTGAAGAATATTAAATAAGTCATGTGCTGTCAGAACAAACAAATCTGTGTTGGAAGAAGTGCAGCCAGAATGCGCCTTAAAAGTGAGGAAGGAATCTTAGGCATTTTACACATATCATCAGAAGGGATCAGTCCTTGGAAAAGGACACCATGCTTGGTAAAGTTATGCTTGGTCTGTGAAAAGAAACGAGATGGCTGAAAACAAAGGGCTCAAACAGGAACAATTGTGAAGATGGCACAGACCCAGCCAATGTTGAGTCAGAACCAACTTGATGGAACCAAACAATTCCCATAAATAATTACTTTACAAAGAATAGGTTATACTTCTAAAATTCAGCTTCAAACTATCTAAAACTTGAGAAATATTTGCATTAAGTTAATATCAAATGACATGTTTCTTTTATATAGAAATTCTACCTCTTTCTGCTGATGATTTAAACTAAATACACCATGCTCAAACTATTCATATAATAAATAGTTTACCTAAAAGTTGCAGGATAATCACTCAAGTAGCTAATAAAAAATTACACACAGAACAACAGATGAAAAAGGGTAAATATAATTATTTCTAAAATAATAAATCTTAAGTACAGCATAGCAAATCAGTATTAAATATATTTTTAGTTAAAAAATAGTTTATATCCATCCAACTGGCAAAGATTTTTAAAGGCTGGTAATATTAAGTTTAGGTAAAGATATGGGAGAAATAAACCACTTGAGAGATCAAATTACCTACAGAAGCTTAAATGTACATACTCCTCATATCAACTCAGCTGCCTGGTTCAGGCAGAAAATGAGTTTACTAAAGTTTATTATCAGTGCATAATCTTTAGGAAGAGTGAAGAAGCTGCATAACCAGTAACAGTCCTCAACTATGCAGCGGAATCCACTCTCAGCAAAAGCCACAAATCTGTCACAATGCTCCAGGGTGATGTTGGAAGTCTGAACATAGGTCCTGAAAAGCCAGACACCTCTAGCTTTATCTGCCACTATAAGATGGGTTTTCTGTGCACACCTACTTTTTCACCTGGCTCACTTTCACATCTTAGCCTCACCCTATAAGGGCACTAATAGTTCAGAAATGTTCTGAATACCAGCCTGTCATGTAGTTGTGCCTCACTGCTCACACACCAATGACCTAATAGCCAGGGAAGAAAGGAGAATTGATTCAAACTTCTTTACAAAGAACACTTTCTAGCATAGAAAGGTGTTAGATAGATGATGTAGGATAAAATTATATGATGTCCAGGATTTGCCTAAAACAGGGGAAGCTATTACTGGGGATATAGGACTGTCTATGAGGTAACTGACTGCTCAAGTTGGAAGATGACATGGAAGGTTCATTATATTATTCTCTCTACTTTTGTTTATCTTTGAAATTTCCACAATAAACAGTAAAAGAAAAAATACATAAATAGCCACAAGCAAGATAAAGTACTTAACATTGTATCATCCACCATTCGTTTGCCAGTTTGTTGTACTGTGGTTTCTTGCATATTTTAAATACCAATATGGTCATCCATGGTGGACAGGTTTCAATGGTTCTTCCAGACTGAGAAAGACTAGAAAGAAGGAGAAACAGACCACTTCTGAAAGATTAGCCACTGAAAACCTTATGAATAGCAGTGGAATATTGTCCAACAAAGTACTGAAAGATGAACCCCTCAGTTTGGAAAATATGACTGGGAAAGAGTTACCTCCTCAAAGTAGAGATGACTTTAATGATGTGCACAGAGAAGAGTTTTTGGGGCCTTCATTTACTGATGGGGCACAACTCAAAATGAGATAAAACAGCTGCAAACAAGATATACTTTGATGTACAATGCTGTCTGTGATAGGATAATATCCATGTGCCTACAAGGAATGACAGTTAATGCCACTATTATTAAAATTTATGCATCAACCATTAAAGTCATTGATGAAGAAACTGAAGAATTCTGCCAGCTTTGTCAGTCTAAAACTGATCAAATATGCAATCAAGACGCACTGACAATTACTGGTGATTACGATGTGAAAGTTGGAAAAAAAGGAAGAATTGCTAATTGAAAAACATAGGCATTGGTTATAGAAATTACACTGGAGAGCATATGATAAAATTTTGCAAGACCAATGACTTTTGCCAATACCTTTTTTCAACAACATAAACAGCGACTATACATGTGGTCCTCACCAGATGGAATATAAAGAAGTCAATTTGACTTCATATGTGGTAGCAGACAATGAAGAAATTCATCATCAACAGATCATCAATTATTCATATGTAAGTTCAGGATGAAGCTGAAGAAAATTAAAATAAGTTCATGAGGGCCAAAATATGATGATGATGAGTATATCCCACCTGAATGTACAGAGCATTTCATGTGCATTAGACACTAATAACCAAAGGCCAGAGGAATTGTGGGATGACATCCTGCATGAAGAAAGAAAAATGTCATTAAAATGAGGGGAAAGAAAGAAAATAACAAAAGGGATGTTAGAAGAGCCTCTGAAATTTGTACTTGAATGCAGAGAAACTAAAGCAAATGGAAGAAATGATGAGGTAAAAGAGCTCACTAGAAATTTTCATGTATTTTTTTCTAAAGAAACTTTTATATTTGAAAAGACAAAGTACAGTATTATAGTAAATGTGCAAAGGCCAGGAGTTGTTGTTAATGCCGTCAAGTCGGTTCTGACCCATAGTGGCCATGTTTCCAAGGGGTGGCTGGTGAGCCTGAACTGCTGACCTTGCGGCTCAACTGACTTTGCAATCCAGTGTATTAACTCACAGCACCACACCATATCTCAGCATTTCTCAAGCTGAAAGAACTTAAGGGAAAAGTCTAATCTTGGGCTGTAATACTGAAAGATTCTATGGACAAGATTCATTGAACAATATCAGTAATAGCACACGCAAGTAGAATTTTGCTTATTAAAACACAAAAACTGTTGCAACAGTACACTGACAGGGAACTGACAGTAATTCAAGCTAAATTCAGAAAAGGACACGGAACTGGGAATATCACTGCTTATGCCAGATGGATCTTGGCTGAAAGCAGAGGATACCAGAAAGACATTTACTTGTTCTTTATTGACTGTGCAAAGGTTTTCAACTGTGTGGATCATGTCAAACTATGGACTACATTGCAAAGAATGGGTATGGTATTCTAGAACACTTTACTGTGTTAATGATGAACCTGTACATAGACAAAGCAGCTGTCAAAACAGAACAAGGAGATACTGAATGATTTAAAATCAGGAAAGATGTGCTCCAGGGTTGTATCCTTTCACAATACTTATTCAATCTGTATGCCATGAAAATAATCCAAGAAGCTGAATTAAATGAAGAACATGAAATCAGGACATTAACAATCTGTGATATGCAGATGATACAACCTTGCTTGCTAATGTAAATATTTACTGATGAAGATCAACGGCTACACAGCCTTCAGTAAGTATTGCACCCCAATGCAAAGAAAACAAAAATCCTTACCACTGGACCAATAAACAACATCATGATAAATGGTGAAAAGATTGAAATTGTCAGTCTTCATTTTGCTTGGATCTACAATCAACAGTCATGGAAAAGGCAGCCAAGAAATCAAATGATGACATAGTTCTCAAAGAGTATGCTACAGTTCTTTGTTGTTCTTGTTAAGTGCCATCAAGTTGGGTTTGGCTCATAGTAACCCTGTATATAGTTTCTGAGGAGCAGCTGGTGAGTTTTGAACCACCAACCTTGTGGTTTAAACCTTTTCTGTTTCCTAGAAACAGACAAGAACGAATATGCAACATACCAAAACTCTTGAGACACAGAAAAAGCAGTGTTGAGAGGACTATTTATAGCAAGAAATGCACAGATCTATAACAAAAGAAGAAATTGATCAGGTCATCAGAAACTCCCAATCAAAAACAGTCCAGGCCCAAATGGCTTCACTTGTGAATTTTACAAAACATTCAGAGAAGAGCTGTCACCAATTCTACTCAAACTATTCCAGAAAACAGAAAAGGATGGAAAACCATCTAATATATTTTATTTTAAAAAATCAGCAGAAATCACGCAAACTCTTTGGGTATTAGAATATCAAGCAAGCTGTTTGCCTTGGAGCCATCAAGACAAGCAAAATCAGGCCATTTGGGGTAAACCCTCTTCTAAGACTGAAACTCAGAGGGAACACATGAGCAGTCTTAAATGCTTTATGGTAACTGCCCTGGTCTACTTCAGAGTGGAAGTGAAGGAAATGCTGCAATGAAGACATGGACTGAGTTCCATAGATACCCATTGACCTTAGATGACAGAGAAAAAAACAAAGACTGGTTGGTATTAAGTTTAGGTAGGCATGTGAACTCCCAAGCCCATGGACAGTGCCCTAGCCACTGGGGGGCTAGAGCTAAGAGTGAAGTGGCTAGCTGGTCTGAAGTGGGGAAAGGAGTGCAAGAACTCCCAAACTTGCAGATAGTATCCATTTGACCTAGCTCAGATGGCTCCAGCTGACCAAAACTGGTCCAGATGAAGATAAAGAAGTTTGATACTGGGTACAAGCATAAATTGCTACAATTTGATGAACTGGACCTTTGCTTATGGATATAGTTGCTCAAAATTCCATCCCAAAGGAAGGACTCTTCATATCAGTGATCAAGCTTGCCTCCTCAGTACACTGGATTGATAAGAATGGGCAACGTAGACATTGGCTATCAAATATGAGGCATGAAGTGGCTAGTTTATAGACTTTCATGAATGTGGTTGGTTTTAGAATGAGGGAGTTAAAGTAGAATCCCCACTGAATAGTTTTCCTCTTTTCCAGATGGGTCTGGTGAAAGGGGATGGGAGAAGATGGGGATAGAATTTTATGATTCAATTGTGAGTGGTTGTTATCAGGACTAATTGTGATTGACACAATTGTAAATGTAGAAGATGTGTAATTAAAAGAGGGGGAGTAGTTAATCTTTCATTTTGGGAACAAAGAGCCCTAGAACCAGCAAGAGGGAAGCGCATGAGTGGAGCATGAGATCCTAAGCAGAAAGGTGGCGACACAGAGACAGTGGCCAAAGCGATGGAGCAGCGAAGGACTTTAGGCCCATGGAATGAAAAACACCGTGTGCCTGCACGCAGGAGGCTGGTTTGCACAGTGTGCCCTTTGGGCATTTTAAAGAAAATGTATTTTCTGTTTTGTATGAGTACTTTAAAAAATAAATAAATAAATAGAGGTTAATACTGTTGACTGATGGTACATGTAGGGTATTGTTATCATTGAACTGAAACAAACATGATTTGTTTAATGCAAAACTTGTGATATTCCTTGTAAACTTTTGTTCAATTCACAATAAAAACTTGAAGAAAAAAAAAAGAAGCAGCTGTAGTATAAGCACTGGACTGCTAACCACAAGGTCAGCAGTTCAAACCCACCAGCTGCTCCTTAGGAACCCTACACAGGTTAGCTATGAGTAAGAACCCACTCCACAGCACTTAACCACAAAGAAGCAATTAAAAATGACTTGTCACTTTTTAAGGCTTTGTTGTATCAATCAAAGTACATAATACATTTTATTTTCAGTGCACTTTTAAAATAAGCTTATTTATATAACATACAGCTTCAGAAAGTTTAATTCACAAGGAGTCCTGGTGTGGAGCTGAGGGTTAATGCGCTGGACTGCAAGGTACATTTGAACTATAAGGTCGGCAGTTCAAGCTCACCAACCGCTCCAGGGTTGCTATGAGTTGGAACTGACTCAATAGCACTTAACAACAACAATATTCTTTTTTTATCTTAAAAGATTGGCTTATGAAAGGAAAAACTCATAAAATGTTAGTGATAGATTCTTTAAAACAATAGAAAGACCCAGACACAAAATGAAACAAAAACCACAGACATTAACCAAGCTTATAAAATAAGCAACTCAGCTTCTTAAATAATAAAGTAATTCTTTGCATAAAAATTAGATCTTAAATCAATTTATTAATCTGCCAAAGTCTTAAACTGGTTGGTTGGTTCGTTATGTGCCATGGAGTCAGTTCCGACTCATAGCGACCCTGTATAGGGTTTCTGAGGCTGTAAATCTTTACAGGAGCAGAAAGCCTCGTCTTCTCCAGCAGAACTGCTGGTAATTTTGAACTGCTCACATTAAGGATAGCAGCTCGACTCGTAGCCACTACACTACCAGAGTTCCTTAAAAGTCTTAAAGGAAGGGATTTTATTTGACTAAAACTGAGCATTAAAATAAAATCTATAAAAAGGACAATGGAAATAGGTATTTATTATTTTAAATTTTCTTTTGAAGTGATCACTAAAATCTTACATTAGTTTAATTTTTAAAACTTTTTGTGACTTGAGTGAAAATTTAGAGGGCAAATTGGTTTTCCATTAAAAAATTCCTATCTTGTTTATTACACTGATTGCAGTCTCCCCCACCCCCTCCATTTTAACAGTACTCTACCTACTTTCTTCGGCTGAAAGCAGAAAATACCAGAAATTATTGTCTACGCTAAGGCTTTTGATCATATGGTTCATGACAAGCCATGGAGAATATTGTGAAGAATACCTATTCTAGAACTTAATTGTTTTCATGAGGAACCTATACATAGATCAAGATATATGGTGGTGGTGTGCCGTGGACTCAGTTCCAACTCATAGTGACCCTGTATAGGGTTTCTGAGGCTGTAAATCTTTATGGGAATAGAAAGCCTCATTTTTCTCCCGTGGAACAGCTGGTAGTTTCAAACTGCTGACCTTGACGTTAGCAGCCTGACTAATAACCACTACGCTACCAGAGCTCCTTATACATAGACCAAGAGGCAGCTGTTAAAACTGAACAAGGGGCACTGAATAATCAGGGTTGTGTCCTTTAACCATACTTATTTGTATGATGAGCAAATAATCCACGAATCTGAATTATATGAAAAAGTGCATGCCATCCTTGCAGAGTATATCCTTTGGTAGTGTGAATGGTTATATTCCTCAGTGCTTCAGTGTACATAAAATAAATAAATAAATAACAACAGCAACAACAACAACAAAAAAATAACAGAGGGAATGGAAGCAAATGCTGTTGAATGATGATGCATGGAGGGGATTGTAATCACTGCAATGAAACGAAATATGATAGGATGAATGTAAGCTGATGTTCCCCCATGTAAACAATCACTCAATTCACAATAAAAACTAAACAAAAACAATTAAAGCAAGCATAATTTTCAACAACAAAAAAAGTGCATGCCATCAGGACTTTAAACCAATAAACAGATTAACACAATCTTGCAAGCTGAAAGCAAAGAGGACTTGAAATACTTACAGATGAAGATCAATGATGACAGCCCTCAGTATGGATTGCACCTCAATGCAAATAAAATTAAAACCCTCACACTTGGACCAATAAATCACATCATGATAAATAGAGAAAAGATTGAAATTGTCAAAGACTTCATTTTGACAATAAACACTCATGGAAGCAGCAGTTAAGAAATCAAATGACAACATATTACATTAGGTAAATCTGTTGCAAAAGATCTCTTCAAAGTGTTCAAGAGTAAAGTTGTCACTTTGAGGACTAAGATGCATGTGACTCAAGTCATGGTATTTTCAAACTGCCTCAAATGCATGTGAAAGCTGAACACTGAATAAGGAAGAATGACGAAAAATCAAATTTGAATTACACTGTTAGCAAAGAATATTGAAGATACCATGGACTGCCAGAAGAAACAAATCTGATTTGGATGCAGTATAGTCAGAGTGCACCTTAAAAGCCAGGATGGTTAGACTTCATCTCTCATACTTTGAGCATATTATTAGGAGGAACAGTCTTCAGACAAGGACATCATGCTTGGAAAAGTGGAGGATCAATGAAAAAGAGGAAGACCCCCAAGAAGATAGATGGACACAGTGGCAGCAACAATGGGCTCAAATATAACAATAATTGTGAGGCTGTCAAAGGACAGGGTAGTGTTTTGTTTTTTGTGTGCACTGGGTCACTATGAGTCAGAACCACCACAAAGGCACCTAATAACAACAACACAGAGATAATCAGAATGGGAAAGCTAAAATGTTTGTGATTGGTTTATATTTACAGAGTTTAGGGAATGGGCAATTAGAACAAGTACAGGGCT
This sequence comes from Chrysochloris asiatica, assembly GCF_000296735.1. NCBI lineage: Eukaryota > Metazoa > Chordata > Mammalia > Afrosoricida > Chrysochloridae > Chrysochloris > Chrysochloris asiatica. The sequence goes on along the minus strand of NW_006408947.1, from coordinate 949,635 downwards.
TTGTAAGGATCCAGGTACAAGTTAGAAAAAGGAAAAAAAAAAAAAAATTCCTGAGAGAGAGCAAAGGTGGTATTTCCTGAGAATTGGCAAGCCAATAAAGTCATATGCTTAACACCTGTACATACTGGGACCCTGGCAAAACCACATTTTTCAGCATTACCCAATTCTAACCTGCACAATGTTTTGTAAAACTTTCCATCCTGTCACACGTAAAGCAAAAGTATCTCTCAGAATAAGAAAAAGGGATTTTGGACAATGTCCTCTCAAGCACTCTATGTTTTAGAATGCTCTTCCTCACCATTTAACTGTTTAAGTATGGTTTATGAGTTCTATGTGACCATTACAATGAATTTTCAAACCCAGAAGAGAAGAAGAGTGTGCCATGGTAAGTGAAGCTGGTATCAAAATTGGTTTAAAAAAAAAAAAAAAGGTTGGAAAGTAGAACCTCATAGGGAATCAGCCTCAGACTGATCTTAAAGAAGTTAGACAGGCTCTGATGTTATTCTTACTCTTTTATCATCCCACTATATTGTAAAAGAAATTCTGTAAAGCTTTAAAAACATATTGCCTGTTAAGGATTGAACTGTGTCCCCATCCCTTCTCTGCCCCCAAATATGTGTTATAAATCCTAATCTTTATGCCTGTAGTTATAATCCCTTTTGGGAATGGGTTATCTTTGTTATGTTAATGACACAGGGTTACAGTAGTGTATATCTTGAGTCAATGTCTTTTGAGATATGAAAGAAATTAAACTCAAACTACAGGCAGAGATAGGGGTAGAGAAATACCAAGCTACAAGAAGATTGTCCAGGTGCCGAAGCTCAGAAGAGACAAGGTCCTACTTACAGAGTAACAAAGACAGAAAAGCCATCCCTAGAACCAGCATCCTAAATTTGGACTTCTAGTCTCCAAACATTGAAAAAATAAACCTGTTTGTTAAAGCCAACCATTTATGGTATTTCTGTTATAGCAGCACTAGATAACTAAGACATAGCCTAAATGTACAAGTAGGCCAGAAATATATACAATAGGGGCCACTGCAGTATGATTTGTTAATAGGAGAAAAAGGAAATGTCCCTACAATAAGAGAAAGGATAAATTGTGGCATAGTCACACAATAGCATTATACAGATATTAAAATGAATATTTGCATATATATGCATATATGTTAAGATAAGCACTGGACTGTGAACCAAAGGTTGGTGGTTGGAGCCATCAGTTGCTCCTCAGGAGAAAGATGAGACTTTCTGCTCCCGCAAAGACTTAGTCTCAGAAACCCTACACAGAGTTGCTATGAGTTGGAACCAACTCAATGGCACTTAACAACAACAACAACAACAACAGTAAACATGCATATCAATCTGGACAGATCTCAAAATACGCTGGTGTGAAGAATTGTCTAAAGAACTATACAAGATAATGCAATGATGAATTTTTTAAACCAAAAAACATGATTTATAGTTTATGGGTACATACATGCACACAAATATTGGAATGGACTTTCAAAATGATGCCCACAAAATTCAAAATCCTGTCTGCCTGTGAGGAGAGAAAAAGACAGAAGAATAGTTTTGGAGAGGAGATCAGGAGGGGCTTCAAGTTCAATGTTCTACTTTTCTTATTAAAAAAAAAAAAAAAAAAGTAGGAGGTCTTTCTTTGCTCCTGGGTAGAAACCTAGCTTGTGTTAGGGTATCATCTCCTCCAAAGCATCATTTCTCTTAGAGATCTTTCTGGATAGTTGTAGAATCAAAGGGGTGTACAGTCTTGAATCGCTGCTTCAAGTCGACTTGCAAAAGGCTCTTACATAAGAATTTGTTATAGGTCTACCTGGAATCTCAGTCAGTGTTGAGAAAATAAAATTCATAACCTGCCAATTTCTGGTTATTTTTCAATGCTCCCATTTCTGTATTCCTAAATGTCAGTTCTATATTTTTAATATAGCACGTAAGCTATTTGAGCTTAAAACATGTCTAGGTAACACTCATGTTAATTCAGTTGGCTTTTCCAAAGGGTTCTCTGCTTTTGTAGGCATATTAATACTGATCTTTGCTATGACAGGCACGAGGACCAATAAGGTTTGGTCTCATATGGACACAGGAAGAAAACTTAATCAGATCAAAAGCCCTCAATTACTAAACAGGAGGTTGGCAGTTCCAACTCACCCAAAGATACCTACAAAAGCAGGTCTGGTGATCTGCCTATTTCTTAACATTTTTTTGTATACCTGCTTATTTTTTAACTTTCCAGAGTAAATTTATTAATTTCCAAATATTCAATTGATGGTATAGCAAACATACAAACAGAGAGAGAGAAAGGTCTATAATCCTCAAAAGAAAAAAAAAATCATAAAAGGAAGCACAGTGGCTCTGTAAGGTAAGCACTGGACTGCAAATCACAAGGTCAGCAGTTCACGCCCACCAGCTGCTCCTCAGGAGGAAGATGAAGCTTTCTGCTCCCACAAAGATTTACAGCATCAGAAACCCTACACAGGTCACTATGAGTCAGAACTGACTCAAAGGCACTTAACATCAACATTAACAATCAAGGGGGAGACTTCACAATAAGCCCAGATAGAAAGCTGGACTTCTAATTTTGTACATTCTACCTCTGGTAGCATAGTAGTTACAAATCGGGCTGCTAACCTCAAGGTCAGCAGTTCAAAACTACCAGCCGTTCAGCTGGAGAAAGATTTGGCTTTCTGATGTAGTAAAGATTTACAGCCTTGGAAACGCTATACAGGGTCGCCATGAGTCAGAACCGACGCCACGGCACACTACCACCACCACCACCACCATCACTATAAGGATCCCTGGTGTAATAGTGATTAAAGTGACCTGCTACTAACCAAAATGTTGGCAGCTCAAACCCAATAGCCATACCACAGGAGAAAGATAGGGCAATATGTTTTCTGTACTGCCTTAGAAACCTATAAGGCAGTTCTATTCTATCCTATTAAGGAGCTCTGGCACCGTAGTGGCTGCTAACCTCAAGATCAGATCAGCAGTTTGAAACTACCAGCCCCCCCCTCCCCCCCCCCCCCCCACACACACTCCTTGGAAACCAACTCAAGGGTACTTAACAACAAACAACAACAGGGATTAAGGGGGAGGGCGGCTTGCGGGGTATAGCTTTTAGTTGTTTGATGATGCATGGAGGGAATTGTAATCATTGCAATGAAAAGAAATAAAATAGGATAAATGATGTAATGTTCTCCCATGTAAACTATCACTCAATTCAAAATAAAAACTTTTTTTTTTTTTAAGTGGCTGCTTCCTAATAAGGGCACTGTGAAGAAGTTGGGTCGTGTTTTCTCAGAATGCGGAGGCACTGCACTGTACTGAGATTCAAAACCTAGGGCCCGTGGTCCTTTAAAAGCAGCACAAACAAGACGCAGGGCTTCCGGGCATTCAGCATCCCTCGGTGACCAGCACCCCAGGGCTTGCAGAGGCTGGCACAGCCCAGCCACTTACCTAAACACGTGCTTGGAGCTCCAGATTTTCATTTCAGCCCGCCGCCACCGCCAAACAGGTCGTCACCGTCTGCCCTCACACCCGCCGCCAGCCCAGGATGCCACCAGCCGAATCTGCGGGCTTGGGATGCGCGGACTCAACCTCAGCTGTGATGCGGCCAGATAACCCGGATACTGGCTGTGGACAAGAGAACGGGATAGTGGCTGGGAACGAGTGGATGCGGAGGGGACGCGGCTGTGAATTGGCAATGCACAGGCACAGCAGGAATCGGACATGGGAGAACCCGCCTTCCCTCCCCCCCTCCTTCGCGTCACGTGATGGCCTAGCAAAAAAAAAAAAAAGCATTTAGCCTCAGGGTGAGAAAATTTAGGGAGTTGAGCTCGCCGGCCAGGGAGTTTCAGGCTTAGGCATCTGGGAAAGGTCTGGAGTGCGGGCAGAGGAGCTAACACTTATGGTTCAAGTTGTCCAAATGTGCACAGTTCAAATACCCTTTCCAACCAAGCCAGTTCTGTTAGACAATTATAATCAAAGCAAAATACCCTGCCAACTAAGAAGACTTCTACATAAATGTATAAGAGTAAGAAAACCATTTATAAAACCATTTAGACATCACAGGCAATCTGCTAACGACATTGCAAAGATAGAAAGGAATTGCAACGTTATAAAGCCAAGGAGATAAGCTCTATTACATACCATATCTCAAAGGGTAACCAGTCTTCAGGTGAGGAGTCCAGGTGTCCTAGTTGTTAACTGCTCAGCTGTAACTGAACAGTCAGCTTTCTGTAGGACAAAGATGTATTATAAATATTTGCAACGCTGGAAACCTTGTGGGGTAGTTCTATTTTGTCCTATAGGGTTGTTGAGTAGGAGTGTGGCGCTGTAGGATAATTACTGGACTGCTAACTGCAAAGCCATCAGTTCAAACCCACCAGCTGCTCCTCAGAAGATCTATGAGTTGTAACCCACTTGAGAGCACTTAACAACAAAAAGTCCTTAGAGGTGTGGCCCTGTAGGATAAGCACTGGACCTCAAGGTTGATTGGAACTACAAGGCTGGCAGTTCAAACTTACCAGCCGCTCTTCCGAGACCCTATGAGTTGAAATTCATAGAACTTAACAACAACAGCACCATTGGTTATAGGAGCTGTTCAGTTGGTACAGACTCAGAGAAACCCTGTGTACAACAGAATGAAACACAGTAGGGTCCCGAGCCATCCTCAAAACTGATATGTTTTGCCTATTGTTGCCACTTTATCAATCCATCTGGCTGAAGTTTTCACTGTCCCTCACTTTACCAAGCATTATGTCCTTCTCCAGGAACTGGTCCTTTAGGAACATGTTCAAAGTAGGAGAGACAAGCTTCTAAGGAGCTATTCATTCTGCTGCACTTCTTCCAAAACAGATTTGTTTAATCTCCTGGCAATCCATGATATAGTCAATGTTCTTTGCAAATACATCAATTCTTCTCCAGTCTTCCATATTCATTGTCCAGCTTTCACATGCATATGTTGTTGTTAGATGTCATCTGCTCATTCCTACTAATAGAGACCCTAAGGACAAAAGCTGAAACACTGCCTGGTCCTATGCAATCCTCACAATTGTTGTCATGTTTGAGCCCACTGTTACAGACAACTGTGTCAATCCAGCTTGTTGAGGGGTCTTCTTCTTTTTCATTGACCATTTACTTTCCCAAACATGAATTCATTTTCCAAGGACTGACCCCTTCGGATAACATGTCCTAAGTGTGTGAGACAAAATATCACCATCCTTGCTTCCAAGGAACATTCCATCTGCACTTCTAAGACAGATTTCTTTGTTCTTGTGGCAATATGGCACTTTCAATATTCTTCACTAACATCATAATTCAAATGCATTCACATGCATATGAGGTGATTTAAAATGGTATACCTTGGGTTAGGTGCACCTTGGTCCTCAAAGAGATGTCTTTGCTCTTGAATGCTTTAGAGAGGTCTTTTGCAGCAGATTTGCCTAATGCAATGTCATTATTTGATTTATTGATTGCTGCTTCCATGAGTATTGATTGTGGATCCAAGAAAAATGAAATCTTTGACAATATCAATCTTTTCTCCAGTTATCATGATGTTATTTACAGGTCCACTTGTGAAGATTTTAATTTTCCTTACATTGAAGTACAATCCATACTGAAGCCTGCATTGTTTGATCTTCATCAGTAAGTACTTCAAATCATCTCACTTCCAGCAAGCTAGGTTTTTGTCATCTGCATTTCAAAGGCTGTTGATGAGTCCTGTTATTGATGATTCAGTCCTGATGCCACATTCTTCTTCATATAATCCAGTTCCTTGGATTATTTGCTCAGCATACATATTGAATAAATACAGTGAAAGAATACAAATTTGATGCACACCTGTCCTGACTTTAAACCGTTCAGTCTCTCCTTGTTTTGTTCAAGTGAGTGCCTCTTGGTCTCGGTACAGGTTCCTCATGAGCACAATTAAGTGTTCTGTAATTCCCATTCTTCTCAAGGTTATCAGAAATTTGTTATGATCCACATAATAAAACGCATTTGTGTAGTCAATAAAGCACAAGTAAACATCTTTCTGCTATTCTCTGCTTTTAGCCAAGATCCATCTGATGTCAGCAATGATATCCATTGTTCCACATCCTCTTCTGAATCTTCCTTGAATTTCTGGCAGCTGTTGATATTCTGCTGCAGCATTTTTAATTATCTTCAGCAAAATCTTACTTGCATGTGTTACTAATGATATTGTTCAATGATTTCCACATTCTGTTGGGTCACCTTTCTTTGGAGTGGCACAAATATGGATCTCTTCCCATTGATTAGCCAGGTAACTTTCCTTCAAATTTCTTGGTACAAATAAGTGAGTGCCTGCAGTGCTGCCTCAGCTTGCTGAAATATTTCTATTTGGATTCTATCAATTCCTGGAGCCTTGTTTTTCACCAATGTCTTCAGTGCAGTTTGGATTTCTTCAATATCAGTTCTTGATTATATGGTATATCTTGAAATGATTAGGAACTTCTGGTTGTGTAGTAGGTTACCCATTTTGATTGATGATATTGAACTTCTCCATGGTCTCGTTTGGAGTTCTGGTGGGGTGCTGCAGGATAATGCACTGGACTGCAAGGTTAATAGTTCAAACTCACCAGCTGCTCTTCAGAAACCCAATACAGGGTGGCTATGAGTTGGAACTGACTCGACAGCACTTAACAAAAACAACAATTATGTCTTTACACAGATGTAATCAGTTTGATTCCTATGTGTTCAATCTGGTAAGGTCCACATGTATAGTCACTGTTTATATTGTTGAAATGTACTTGCAAAGAATAAGTTATAGCTCTTGAAAAATTCTATAATGAATTCTCAAGTTTCATTTCTATTAATTACCAAGGCCATATTTTCTAATCACCAATCCTTCCCCTCTGTTTCCAACTTTCACATTCCAATCATCAGTAATTATCAACTCATCTTTTTTTTTTTTTTTTATGTTTTTATTGTGAACTGGGTGATAGCTTACATGGGAGAACATTGGCTTTACATCATTGTTACATTGCAATGATTACAATCTTCTCCATGCATCACCATTCAACAGTATTTGCTTCCATTCCCTCTATTTCTTTTTTTGTGGGGGAGGGATGGGATATACACAAAAACACTCAGGCATATATAATAATTTAAACCACCAAAGGGTACATTCTGCAAGCCTGCCTCCCTCTCTTTCCATAAGTCCAGAGTCCTCAGCTGCTCTCTTTCTCTATGTCCTCATCTCTGCCTCCATCTCTGGTGTTGCTGCTTCTCTGGATAGGGACCAGCACTTGACTTGTGTTCTTTTCCCTTGATGGTCTTAGGGTCTTCTGTTTCTGGACTGTAAGATTAACTACTCCCCTGTTTTTGGTTGCAAAACTTCTACCTTTACAGTTGTGACAGTCACAGTTAGTCATCATAACATTTACTCACTATTGAATCATAAGAATCATCCCCATCACTTTTCACTAGACCGTCTAGACAAGATGAAAACTATTCAGTGGGGACTTTACCTTCCCCCACACACTCTTAAACTAAATTCCTTCTTGAAAATTTGTAAGCCAGTCACTTCATGCTTTTATCACCCCCTCATTTTAGGTAGCCAATGTTTAAGTTGCCCGTCCCTATCTAGAGGGGATAGGATTGATACTTGAGGTGATAATTATCAATACATCTTGATTGCATGCTTGATCAAATTCACAGTGCAGAAGTTTGTAGAATTCTTCAGTTTCATGATCTGATCATTAGTTTAGTGGCTGTGGTGTAAATTTGAATAATAATGGAATTAACTGGTCCTTGTAGGCATATGAATATTATCCTCTCATAGAACTGTACTTCAAGATAAATCTTGAAATGCTCTTTTTGATTATGAATTTAACACCATTCCTCTTCAAGGTGTCATTCCCAGCATAGTAAACTGTATTATTATCAGGTTCAAAATGGCTAATACAAATCCATTTCAGTTCACTAATGCCCAGTATGATCTTCAAGAGTTTCATTTCATGTTTTGATAACTTCCTATTTTATTAGATTCATACTTTATACATTACATATTTTTTTTTGTTTTAATGAATGTTTGCAGCTATTTCTCCTCATTTTGTGTTGTATCCCATCAGCAAATAAAGGTCCTAAAAGCTTTAATCCATTTGCATCATCAGATCTACTCTACTTTGTTGAAGCAGCTCTTCCCAAGTCACATTTTGAGTGCCTTCCAAACAGGGACTCATCTTCCAGTACTTATGTGACAATATACTGATGCTATTTAAAATATTTTCATTTATCAGTTCTATATCTGAAAATGTTACCCTGCTATTAATAAAATTTTCAATGTCTAAGCATTTAAAAGTAGTCCTCCTTTCCTTCTACCCACTCTGTCTTAGTCTGGAACTTCAGCTGATATCTGTCCACAAAGAGTGGTCCTGATCCTGCTGGTATTTAAATTACCTGTGATATAGCTTACATTTCTTCAACATTTCCAGATTAATTGGAGTACAGTTCTTCATACTATTCTGTTATTATCCTTTTAATTTGTATTGGTTCTGTTGTAACATCACCATATTGTCCCTTTTGTGTGCTATTTGAAACTTTTCCTTCTTTTCTTTTGCTAGGTTTGCCAGTGGTTTGTAAATGCTATTAATCCTTTCAAAGAGCCAACTTCCTGTCTAATTGATTCTTTTTATTGTTTTTCTGCTTTCTAATTTATTTATTTCTACTCTAATCTTTATTACTTCATTTCTTCTGGTGACTTATTTTGCTGGTCTTTATCTGACTTCTGGAGAGGTTTTGTTACTGTGTTGATATTGGTTCTTTCTTCCTTTTGTATGTGTGCTACAGGAAAAATAAAACAAAATAGATACATCATTGGCAACAATACAAAACCTGAAAGAAGAGGTCCAGGTAATTAATACTAAAATATCAGAAATGGACAATACACTGAAAGGGCAAAGATATGGAATTGAAGGAATGGAAGCCAGAATTAGTGAGCTTGAAGATAAATCTCTCAGTACTCTTAAGATAGAAGAACAAGGAGGAAAAAGAATTTAAAAATCTGAAGAAAGCGTAAGATTCATGTGGGACAACATGAAGAGGAACAACCTATGGGTGACTGGAAATTAATAACAGGAAGAGACACAGAAAACCACAGCAAATATAGTCAAAGAGTTGCTGGAAGAAAAATTGCCTAACATCAAGAAGGATGAGAGGATAAGCATTCAAGAAAGTGAACAAACCCCAGGCAGGATAGTTCCCAAGAGAAAATCACCAAGACATATCGTAATTAAACTCTCCAAGACCAAATATAGGAAAGAATCCTGAAAGCATCTAATGAAAAAAGAAATGTTACCTACAGAGGAAAACAAATAAGATTAAGCTTTGATTTCTCAGCAGAAACTATGCAGGCATGAAGGCAATGGAGACACATACAAAATTTTGTAAGAAAAGCTGCCAACCAAGAATCATATAGCCAGCAAATCTGTCAAACAAACATAAAGGTGAAATCAGAGCTTTTCAAGATAAAGAGAATTTAAGTTTTTTTTTAAAAGCCATGCCAATACTTCATAAACAATAAAGGGAGTTCTTGGAATGAACATCACCAACAACAGAAAACAACCAGGGATGGACATACATTACAACACCACACGGAATTCAGTCCATATATGGAAGAGTCCGGAGTAGAACAAAACTACAAGAATGAAATTTAGGGATCTGGGATGTCAGTCTATGATCAGACAACTACAAAGTGAAAGAAGGGGAAAGCATCATAATAGAGATCCAGGTGGTGAGGAGGTTAGGTACATTTCAGGATAAAACAGACTGTTTTAAAATGAGGAAGAAATTAATAAAGTACAGAGTAACCTCAAAGAAACTTAATACATCTCCATACCAAATCAAGAAAAGGAAAATCATTTTAAAAAAGATTTTGAAAACATTAAAACTATGTCTTCATTGACAAGAAAAATCACACCAAAAAAGTGAACTCAGGTACAGGAAAGCATGTAGAACAAAGAAGCCACACACAAAAAAAACCCCAAACAAACAGCATAATGACAATTAATTCATACCTATTGATAATGACACAGGATGTCAATGGATTAAATATACCAGTCACGAGACAGAGAGTAGCTTATCCAGAATGGATAAGAAAACAGGATCCTTTTATGCTGTCTACAACAGACACATCTTGAGAACACAGACAAAAATAGACTAAAAATTAAAGGATGGAAAAAATACACCAAGTTAGTTGCAATTTAAAAACAAGCAGGAGTGGCAATATTAATCTCTGACAAAATAAACTTCAAGGCAAAAAACCAACATAAGAGACAAAGAAAGACATTATCTCATGATTAAAGGGCCATTGAATAAGAAAAAGTAACTATAATAAATGTCTATGCTACCAGTGATAGAGTCCTAAAATATATAATTCAAACCTTAGTAAAACTGCAGAAAGAAATAGACAACTCTGTAATAATAGTGGGAGATTTTAATACACCACTTTCGAAAAAGGACAGGACAACTAGAAAGAAACTTAACATGATGTGGGGTGAGGAGAGGGAGAAGAAGGTGGAGCACAGGGTAGGGAACAGACACACTATAGTTTGGGTGCTGGCAGGGAGGCAATACACAAGAAGGGGGAGGGGAATGGAAGAGCAAGGTGGATGGGAGAACATTTAGGCAGGTTTGCATGGGCTAAGTGGGACAGAGGTAAATAATAATGTATGCTCAACCTTGGAACAACAAGGCTCTGGGATATAGGGATTGAGGCATGGTTTGAATGGGTAAAAGAGGGGAATAATGTTAAGATGCTGGGCTGTCTTTTGAATCTTAGATTCCCTTGCCTACTATTGTAAAATAGACACTTGAGGATGAGAGAAAGGAATAGCCAGAAACATCACCATAGAAAGCTTGTAAGTCCATTTTCAGCTTATAACTGATTGGAATACTTAAAATGGGGTTAGAATTTACCCAGTGAAGGAGGCTTCCTGTGGAGCCTTTGCTTTGCATAAGATCATAGGTGGAATCCTGATCCCCATCCAGAATCTTTTGAGGTGGGAAATTTCCACTTGAAAAGATAAGCAGACCAGCCTGAAGTGGCTTTAAGAACAGAAGCTACTTCTTGAAATAAAGACTAGCAGGAAAAATAAAAATCAGTAATGGCAGTCTGATTGACAAGAACAAGCAAGTTATTTGTCCAGGAGTCATGTAGGCAAGCTGTCAGGTCCCCTGACGGTAAACCCCCTTCCAAGACTGAGACTCAAGGGGAATACATGAGCAGGCATGTGGTCTTGCTAGTGACCATGTTGGTCTACTGATAAGGGGAAGTGGGGGGAAAATGAAATGAAGTTGTGAGCTAAGTCTGACCACGTTCAACAGACTCCTGTCAACCTGAGTTGAGACCTATTTGGCCATCAGTATGGTGAGACCTGGGGACTCCTGGGTCCAGGGACAGGGACATGTCCACGGAGGACTGGAGCTGAGAGTGAAGCATCTGGCTGGTGTGGGGTGAAGGGAGATGCACAGGAGTGCCCGTGCTTGCAGATAGTACCTACTTGATCTGGCTTCAATGACTGGATGATCAGAATTTGGTAAGAGGAAGAAAGAAGAGGAAAAAAAGAGTAATCTGCTGCAATTTGATGAACTTGACCTATACTTACGGATGTAGTAGCTCAAAAGAGGGAACAAATATTTAGATTAAGGATCATTCCCACCCCCTTGGTGCACAGGGTTGACAGTTACAGGCAACTTGGATGTTGGCTACCCAAAATAGGGACGTGGGTGCTGGAGATGCATGAAGTGACTGGCTTACAAGCTTTCAAGAGGGAACCTAGTTCCAGAGGGTGTGGAGGAAGTTAGAATCTCCACTGAGTGATTTCCAACCTGTCTGGATGGGGCTGGTGAAAAGAGATGGGGATAAGACTCTTGTGGTACAATAGTGAATAAATGCTATCAGGACTGACTGTGAGTGTTGGAAATGTAAAGTAGACGTTTTGTAACAAAAGGAGAAAAGTGGTTGATTTTGCAGTGAAGGAGTAGAGGACCCTGAGACCATCAAGGGAGAAGAGCAGAGTGTGGGACCCTATCCAGAGGGGCAGTGATGCCAGGGATGGAGGTAGAGATGATGACATGGAGAGATGGAGCGACTGGGGACTCTGGACTCAGGGAGAGAGAGGGGCTGTGTGCTGATGGTCGGGGGCAGGTTTGTGGGGTATACCCTTTGGTTGTTTGATAATGCATGGAAGGGATTGTAATCATTGCAATGAAATGAAATACGATAGGATGAATGTAAAGCTGATGTTCTCCCATGTAAACTATCACTGAATTCACGATAAAAACTTAAAAAAAAGAAAAAGGAGCTCAACAAAGACAGAGCAGAACTAAACAATACAATCAACCAACTTGACCTCATAGATTTGGACAGAGCATTCAACCCAACAGCAACACAATAGACATTCTTTTACAGTACGTATGGAACATCCTACAGAAAAGACAATGTGTTTGGTCACAGAAAGAATCTCAATAAATTTAAAAACATTAAACTAATACAAATTATCTTCTCAGATCACAGTGCTATAAAATTAGAAATCAACAATAGAAAGATCAATGAAATTAAATCAAATACATGGAAACTGAATAACACTTTGTTTAAGAGCTACTGGGTAGTAGAACAAATAAAAAGTGAAAAAAAAAAAATCCTAGAAACAAACGACAATGAAAATACAACATACCGAAATCTTTTGGACACAGCAAAAGCAGTGCTATAAGAGTATTTTGTAGCAATAAATGCACACATTAAAAAAAGAAGAAATAACCAAAATCAACACAGCTCCAACAATTAGAAAAAGACCAGCAGAGTAAACCTACAGTCAACAGAAGAAAGGAAATAATAAAGATAAGAGCAGAAATAAATGAGATTGAAAACAGAAAAACTATAGAAAAAATCAATAGGATAAGAAGCTGGTTCTTTGAAGGATTAATAAACCTGACAAAACTTTAGCAAATCTAACAAAAGAAAACAGGGCGAAGGCACAAATAACACATATAAGAAATCATGTGTGTGGTTCATAACAGAACCAATGAAAATAAAAAGGATACTAACAGAATACTATGAAGAGTTGTACTCCAAGAGGACTTTCAGTGCTTCCCTGACCGGGCAGCACAGGTGCACGGGCTCCGGGATAGGGTGGGCTGTATCGCACAGGGGAGGCCCCGGCCTGGTAGACAGATAGCCTTTGGGCAAACATAAGACTTCAGTTTCCAACATTGTGGACTTGCTTTTTTAAAGGGTTGGGTTGCGGGGGAGTTGTGGGCATTTTTGGTCTGTGCTAAGCTCCCGCCCACTGTGGAGTTGGAGCAAGGGGCTTGAGCAGACCCATTTGGAGGGCGAGCACACCTGGAAAGCCAGCGGGGCCACAGGAACTGGCATGGTCCTTTGTGAGGGGGTGGGGGCTTCATTGCCACGGGAGGCATTGTCTGTGTGGATGTAGGGCAGGCCGGGTCCCATGGTGCAGGGAGACAGAGAAAGGCATTTTTTGATGTCATCAGACAGGGACGCCATCTGCCTGCAGCCACTAATCCTGCCCTTCACCCCCTCTGCCTAGGCTAGCCCTCTGCCCCACCTCCTAGGCTCAGGTCCGTCCAGCAAGGCACAAGCCAGCACAAGCGGAGACGCTTTGAGGTGGTTTTTACAATCAGCAACAAGGCAATCCTGCTGTGGCTCTGCAGGTTAAGGGACCAGACTGCAGAGCCTTTTGAACTGCAAGGTCGGTGGTTCCAACCCACCAGCTGCTCCTTAGAAACCCTATACATGGTCCTTTTTTTTTCTTTTTTGTGTGTGTGACTAGAGATTGCCTTATTTAATCTCATGGTTTTTTCTGAGGCTGAATTCTTTTTTTTTTCTTTTTTTTTTTTGTCCTTTTATTTTTTGTCTTGCTTTGTTTTTATCTTATTATTGCTTTTGTTTTTGACTTTGCTTTTGGTTTTGTTTTCTACCCGACTGGTGTTGCTTGGCTGTCACACAGCCTCCCTTCTGCTATCAGAAAACCCCACTTTTGCTTGTGATTTTGATTTTGGCTTTGTTTTCTACCCAACTGGTGTTGTTTGGCTGTCACATAGCCTACTTTCTGCTATTGGAGGACTCTTTGTCCCCCTACATATGAAAAGAGTCAGCAACTGCTGCCAAATAGCCAAGCTGCAATAACACTTTATAAAACACCAAAACACAGGCAAGAACCAATACCAGCTGCCATAAACCAGGGAAACAGACTAAGAGTTACTCTGAGTTAAGCAATAAGAAGAGTAAAAAGGAAAGACCACATCCTGATCACATCTTCCTGGAGGGAAGCAGAAAACATAAAAAATTACAAAAGTACATACTTAATTAATTATTAATTAATTAAACAGATAAACATTAAACATGTCCAAGAAGCAAAAGCAGATGACCATATTGGCACATGTCCAGAAAAAAGATAAAATATCTGAGACAAGTGAACCAGAAGTAGACCTTCTCTCCATGCTGGAAGGAGGGCAGGCCTTGGAAATACCTGAGAAAGGATTCAGAAAAATGATTATAAAATGTTTCAA
>NW_006408947.1:933572-934968 GCF_000296735.1 Chrysochloris asiatica | reverse complement strand
CTACAGGAACAATCAAACAAGATAGATACAACATTGGTAACATTCCAAAACCTACAGAAAGAGCTCCAAACAATCAACAACAAAATGGCAGAAATAGAAAACTCTTTGAAAGGGTAGAGGAGTAGAATAGATGAGACGGAAGGAAGAATCAGTGAGCTGGAAGACAAGTCTCTCAATACCACTAAGAAAGAAGAACAATCACAAAAAAGGGTAAAAAATTCAGAGGAAGTTCTAAGATTCATGTTGGACAACATGAAGAGGAATAACCTAAGAATTATTGGCATTCCAAAACAAAATGAGTCACACAAGTCCATAGATGAAATAGTTGAAGAACTACTGGAAGAAAATTTCTCTAACATCCTCAAAAGTGAAAAAATAAACATACAAAATGCCCAACGAAGTCCAGGAAGGGTGAACCCCAAAAGAAAATCACCAAGACATATCATAGTAAAGCTCTCCAAACTCAAAGACAAGGAGAAGCTCCTCAAAGCAGCAAGAGAAAACAGAGGGGTCACATGCAAGGGCAAACAAGTCAGACTAAGCGCAGACCTCTCAGCAGGAACCATGCAAGCGAGAAGGCAATGGGGAGACATATAAGAAACCCTGCAAGAAAAAAATTGCCAACCAAGAATTCTTTATCCAGCAAAGCTATCAATCAAATATGAGGGTGTAATCAAAACATTCCAGGATAAACAGAAGCTATGGGACTTCAATAAAGCGAACCCTGTGCTACAAAACATCCTAAAGGGAGTTCTGTGGACCAAGAACCAACAAGAACAGACAACAACCAGAGATTGACGTACGTGGCAGCACCTCCCTGAATTAAGTCAACAGAAAGAAGAAATGTTAACAAAACAAAACTATACGAACAAACTGAGAGACTCTGGGAGGGCAGGCTATGATCAAAACAAGTACAATGCAAAACAAGGTGAACACGTAGGAACAGAGATCCAGACAACTAGAAGGTCAGGTAGATTACAGGATAAAATAGACTGCACTAAATGGACAGAGAATTCAATGGACCATAAGACAAACTCAAAGAAAATTGACACTTCACAGCATACCAAGAGAATGAGAATCCAAGAAGAATTTGAAAACATTAAAACTATGAGGAAACACACAAGAAAGAGCACAAAAAAATATGAACTCAACAGAGGAAGACAAAAAGAACAAAGAAGCAGCAACACCACAAAAAAAAAAACCGAATATAATGACAAATAATCAATACCTATTGATAATTACACTGAACATAAAATGCACCTGTTAAGAGACGGAGGGTGGCAGAATGGATAAGAAAACAAGATCCTTCAATATGCTGTCTGCAAGAGACGCATCTCACACACAGAGACAGAAACAAATTAAAAGTGAGAGGATGGGAAAAAATATACCAAGCTAA
>NW_006408947.1:928494-932602 GCF_000296735.1 Chrysochloris asiatica | reverse complement strand
AATCTGATGAACTTGACCTATACCTATGGAGCAGCAACTCAAAAGAAGGAACAAATCCTTACAGCAAGAATCATTCCCACCCCCTCCACACACAGAGTGGACAGAGATGGGCAACTTGGACATTGTATACTCAAATGGGGAGGGGGGGACTACAAAGGCAAGAAGTGACTGGCTTATAAGCTTTCAAGGGGGAACCTAGTGATAGGGAGCATGGAGGAAGGCAGAATCTCCAGTAGGTACTATTCAATCTGTCTGGGTGGAGCAGATGAAAGGAAATACAGATGGGTAACTCGCAATACTGTAGTGAATAATGCTTATCAGGATGGATTATGAGGGTTGGAAATGCAAAAGTAGACGTTTTGTAACAAGGAAGGGAGTGATTAATTCTACAGGCTAGGAGCGGAGGTATCTGGGACCATCAATGGAGAAGAGCCAAGAGGAACAAAGAAACAGAGATGCCTGAGATGGAGACAGAGATGATGATGTGGAGTAATGAAGCGGCTAGGGACTTTGGACCCAGAGAGGGAAAGGGACTGTGGGCAGAAAACTGCAGGGGGGGTGGGGAAGTGTAGGGGGCGGGTTTCTAGGGTATACCCTTTGGTTGGTTGATGATGCGTGGAGGGGCTTGGAACCACGGCAATGAGATGATAAACGATGGAATGAATGTAAAACTAAGGTTCTCTCATGTAAACTACCATATAATTCACAATAAAAAAAAAAAAAAGAGTTGTACTCCAACAAATTTGAAAATCTAGAAGAAATGGATACATTTTTAGAAAAACGTGACCTATCTAAACTTACACACAATGAAGTAGAAAACCTGAACAGACCCATAACAAAAGAATAAATTGATCAGGTCATCAAAAGACTCCCAAGCAAAAAAAAAATCTAGGCCCAGATGGCTTCACTGGTAAATTTTACCAAACATTCAGAAAAGAGCTGGCATCAATTCTTCTCAAACTATTCCAGAATATAGAAAAGGATGGGAAATTTCCAAATACATTTTACTGAAGCAAGCATAATCCTCATATCCAAAACAGGGAAAGACATCACTAAAAAAGTAAAATTATATACCAATATCCTTCATGAACATAGGTCTAAAAATTCTCAACAATGTACTAGCCAATAATATTCAATAACATATCAAAAAATAATGCACCATGATCAAGCAGGATTCATTTTAGTGATGCAAGGATGGTTCAATATTAGAAAGACAATAAAAGGTAATCCACCATATAAATAAAAAAGGGAAAAGAACAACATGATCATATCGATTGATTCAGAAAAGAAATTTGACAAAATCCAACACCCTTTCCTGATAAAAACACTCAACAAAGTACAAATTAAAGGGAAATTCCTCAACATTATTAAGAGCATATACACGAAACCAACCATCAAAATCACTCTCAATGGAGAGAAACAGAAAGCATTTCCTGTGTGAACAGGAACCAGAGAAGGAAGCCCTTTATGAATATTCTTATTCAATATTGTTTTGGAAGTCTTATCCAGAGCTATAAGTCAAGAAATGAAAATTAAAGTCTTCCAAATTGGCAAAGAAAACATATAACTCTTTTCAGATGATATGGTCTTATACATAGAAAATCCCAAGGATTCAGCAAAATAAATTATTGGAACTCATTGGAAGATTCAGCAAGGTGGCAGGGTACAAGATCAACATACAAAAATCAGTTGGATTCCTCTATATTCTATAAGAAAGCCTGAAAAGGAAATTAGGAAAACAATATCATTACCATAGCTACCCAAAGAATGAAATATTTAGGAAAAAATCAAACCAAAGAAACAAAAGTGTTATACAAAGAAAACTATAAAACACTACTACAAGAAACCAAAAGAGATTTTTAAAAATGGAAAACTACTATACTCGTGGCTAGGAAGGTTTAACATTGTGAAAATGGCAATATTAAACAAAGCAATCTACAGGTATAATGCAATCCCAATTCAGATTTCAACAACATTCTTTAAAGAGATGCAAAAAAAATTACCTCGAACTTTATATGGAAAGAGAACTCAGATAAGCAAAGCACTGCTTAAGAAGAAAACACAATTTGATGCCTCTCACTCCCTAATCTGGAAATTCACTAGATGGCAACAGTGATCAAAACAGTCTGGAATTGGGACAATGAGAATTGAGAACACAGAAGTAAATTCATCAGATAGTCTCTTCAACAAATGGTGCTGGCAAAACTGGAAATCAATTTTCAAAAGAATGAAACAGAGCCCATATGTCTCACCATATACAAAAACTAGCTCAACAGGGATTAAAGACCTAAATGTAAGTCCCAGAACTATAAAAACCATCAATGAAAAACTTGCGACATACTTAAGGGCTCTAATATATTGCATACATAGACTATTAAACATTGCAAAAACACACTAACAACAGAAGACAAAAATAGGTGAATGGGACATACTGGGAATGTCCCATTCCCAGTGTTGTGTTACAAAAAAAAATTTTTTTGCAATGTCATATCAGACAAGGGAATAATCTCTAAAATGTATAGGAAACTACAACACCTTGAACTACAAGGTCGGTGGTTCAAGCTCACCAGCTGCTCCTTGGAAACCCTATACAGGGTCACTATGGGTCAGAACTGACTCGATGGCACTTAACAACAAAACAACACCTCTAAGGAGCTCTGGTAGCATAGTGGTTACAAATTGGGCTGTGAACCGCAAGGTCAGCAGTTCAAAACTACCAGCCACTCCACGGGAGAAAGATGAGGATTTCTGCTCCCATAAAGATTTACAGCCTCAGAAACCCAGTGCAGGGTTGCTATGAGTTGGAACTGACTCCATGACACACCACCACCAACACCACACCTCTACAAGAAAAAGACAAATAGCCCAATTAAAAAATGGGCACAAGACATGCACAGACACTTCACCAGGGAAGACATTCAGGCAGCCAACAAACATATGAAGAATATTCACAAACATTAGCCATTGGTGATTATGTGCCATGGGCTTAATGTGACCTTGTATAGGGTTATTGAGGCTATAAATGTTTACAGGACCAGAAAGCCTCATCTTTCTCCAGTGGAAAAATTGGTAGTTTTCAACTGCTGACCTAGAGGTTAGCAGTCCAACTTGTAATCTCTATTTAGAGAGATGCAAATCAAAACAACAATGAGATATCCTCTCACACCAGCATTAACAGCAAAGTTAAAAAAAATAGGGGACCACATATGTTGATGAGGATGTGGAGAGACAGGCACTCTCCTACATTGTTGGTGAAACTGCAAAATGGTTCACCTACTGGAAAATGGTATGGCTCTTCCTCAGAAAGTTGGAAATTGAAATACCTTATGATCCAGAAATTCTTCTACTTGGTATATGTCCATAAGAAATAAGAGACAGAATGTGAGTGGATATATGCATACCAATATTCATGGAAGCACTATTAATAATACAAAAAAGATGGAGATAGCCTAAGTGAATATCAATGGAAGAACTTTGGTACATACACATAAGGGAATACTATGTAATTTTGAAGCATAACAATGAAGCTACAAAACATCTCATAACATGGATGAATCTTGAGGACTGAGTGAAATTAGTCAGTCACAAAAGGACAAATATTGCATAAGATCATTGTTGTAAAAGCTTAAGGAAAGATTTCCATACTAAAAGAAAAATTCTTTGATCTTTACCAGGGATGGGAGGGACGGGACAGTAAGTCACAGGTTAGGGGGTAGACAAATGATAGTTCAGGTGATTGGGAGGACAATATACAAGAAGAAGGAGGGCAATCCACAAGAAGGTGGAGAGGATAGATGAACAAGGAAGCTAGGGGAAGACTTAGGGAAGTGTGCATGGGTTAAATGGGACACAGGTAAATAGTTACATGCACTCAACCTTGGAAAAACAGGGCTCTGCGATACAGGGTTTGACACATAGTCTGAATGGGCAAAGTAGGGGAAATAATATTGCAGTGCTTGACTGTCTTGTGGATATTAGAGTACCAGGTCTACTATTGTAAAATATTGTATTGTTGTTGTTGTTGTTGTTAAGTGCCGTCGAGTCGGTTCCGACCCATAGCGACCCTGTACAGGGTTTCCGAGGGTGTAAATCCTTACGGGAGGAGAAA
>NW_006408947.1:905045-927614 GCF_000296735.1 Chrysochloris asiatica | reverse complement strand
AATGTGAAGCTGATGATGTGCCCTGTAAACTTTCACTCAATGCAAAATAAAAACATTTAATTTAAAAAAGAAAAGAAAAGAAAAGACATGCAGACCAAGCTTTAATGGCTAGAAGAACAGAAGACACTTCTGGAAATAAAGACCAGCAGAGGAAAAAAAGAAAAAGATAAAAGCAGACTGTGGCTATTACAATATCAAGAAGATGTTTACCTTGGAGCCACCAAGGCAAGAAATGGAATTCAATCAGAGTAAACCCCCTTCTAAGGCTCAAAGCAGTCTTATCTGCTTGTTGGTGACTGCTCTGGTCTACTTGTGAGTGGAAGTTGGGGAAGTGTAGTAATGAAGGCATGGGCTGAGTTTGGCCATGTTCCATAGACACCTATTGATCTTGAGATGAAAGAGATCAAAGGAAGGGCTGGCTGTTGTAAAGTTTAAGGTGATATGTGAACTCCTAAACCCACTGACACTGACCTCTCCACTGGGGCCTAGAGTTGAGAGTGAATCAGCTAGGTGGTCTGAAGTGGGGAGAGGCATGCAAGATCTCCCAAACTTTCAGATAGTTTAGATGGCTGGCTGACCAGAACTTGACCAGATGAAGATAAAGAAGTTTGATACTGGGCACAAGCATCAAGTGCTACAATTTGATGAACTGGATCTTTTTTTATGGATGTAGTTGCTAACCTTCCAAGCGAAAGGGAATTCTTCATATCAAGGATCAAGCTTGCCTCCTCAGTACACTGGGTTGATAAGGACAGGCAACTTAGACATTGGTTGCCAAAAATGGGGAGCTACTAAGGCATGAAGTGGTTGACTTACAAGCTTTCATTTTAAGTGTGCTTATTTTCAGAATGAGGTGGGTAAAGTAGAATCTACACTGAATAGTTTCCTCCTTGTCTAGATGGGCTGGTGAAAGGGGGGTGTGGGAGATGGGTATAGGATTTTATGATTCAATGATGAGTAATTGTTATCAGTATAAATTGTGATTGTCACAGCTGTAAATGTAGAAAATGTGTAACTAAAAGAGGGGAATAGTTCATCTTTCATTTCAGGAACAGAGGACCCTGGGACCAGCAAGAAGAAAAAGCATGAGTGGAGCATGGGATCCTAACTAGAGAAGTGGCAAATGCTGAAACAATGGAAGACGCAATTGTATAGAAAGATTCAGGACAGAAAAGGGCTGTGTGCCTGTGGGTGGGAGACTGGTTTGCAATGTGTGCCCTTTGGACATTTAAATGAATGTTTATTTTCTGTTCTGTATGTCTACATCAATAAAAAGTGGGGGAATAGAGGTAAATACTGTTAACTGATGATACATGGAGGGGATGTTAATCATTGCAATGAAACAAAATATGATTTGCTGAGTGTAAAACTGATGATCTGCCCTGTACACATTACATTAATTCACAACAAAACCTTAAAAAATATATATTAGGCAGGGGAAACCAATATCGACAAGATGGTCAAACACCTAAATATTCTCTCCCCTTCTCCCTGTGCTTGACCCATTCAGACTATGTCTTGATTCCTGTATAATAGGGTACTGTGGTTCCAAGTTTGTGTATAAATCACTACTTCTTTCCCATTTAGGTTATGCATACCTTCCTAAGTCTTGGTCTATCTTCATTGTTCACCTGCCACCTTCCCTTTTCTTGTGTACTACCCTCCCCTCCTTGTATGTTGCCCTCTCCATCAGCCAAGCTAACATGTGTCTACCTTCTAACCAATGAATTACTCTTCCCTTCCTCCCACCCCTGGTAACCATCCAAGAATGTTTCTTTTAGTATAGAAATCTTTTCCGAAGTTTTTACAATGATGGCTTCATGCAACATTTGTCCTTTTGTGATTGATTGATTGATTGCACTCAGCATAATGTCTTCCAAGATAATCCAAATTATGAGGTGATTTGTAGATTTATCATTATTCAACTTTGCATAGTATTCCATTGTGTGTATGTACCAAAGTTTGTTTATCCATTCTTCTATCAATGGGCACTTAGGCTGTCTCCATCCATTTGCCACTGTGAATAATGCTGTGATGAACATTGTTGTGCATATATCTACTTGTGTCTTGGCTCATATTGCTAGGTCATAAGATATTTCTATTTCCAACTTTCCGAGGAAGTACCATACCATTTTCTAGAGTGTTTGAACAATTTTAGAGTGTCACCAGCAATTCAGGATGGTCTCAGTCTCTCCACATCCTTGCTAGTATTTGTTGTTTCCTGTTTTTGAACTTCACTGTTAATGCTGGTGTGAGATGATATCTCTTTGTTGTTTTGATATCTCTCTAATGGCTAATGATCATGAACAGTTCTTCATATATTTTCTAGCTGCCTGAATGTCTTCCTTGGTCATGGTTTATGTCCTGTGCCCATGTTTTAATTGGACTGTTTTTCTTTATTTTGTATAGGTGATGCAGTTTACTATAAATTTTAGAGATTAGTCCCTTGTCTGATACATGGTTGCAAAAAATATTTCCCAGTCTGTGTGCTCTCTTTTATTCTTTTGGTGAAATCTTTGATGCACATAAGTTTCTAATTTTTAGGAAGTCGCAGTCATCTATTTTGTCTTCTATTGTTTGTGTGCTTTTGCAATGTTTGAATTCTATGCATGCATGTATTGTGTTGTTGTTGTGATGTGCTGTTGAGTTGGTTCTGACCCATAAGGACCATGTTGCTGTCAAACCAACTTTGCTGTCGAGTACATTAACCCACAGAACCACACTGAGGAGCAGCTGGTGAGCTTGAACTGCCAACCTCGCAGTTCAAATGGCTTTGCAGTCTGGCACATTAACCCACAGTGTTTGCCGTTATTTTTCCAATTGAACTTTTTAGTTCTAGGTTTTTACATTTTGGTCATTAACCTATGTTGAGGTTTTTTTATTTTTGTATATGATATGAGATATGGGTCTTGTTTCATTCTTTTGCAAATCAAGTTCCAGTTTTGCCAGCACCATTTGTTGAAGAGACTATGTCTTCCCCATTTGATGTATTTTGGACCTTTGTCAAAGATCAGTTGACTGTATGTGGATGGATTTACTGCTGGGTTATCAATTCTGTTCCACTGATCTATCTATCTTTCATTGTACCAGTAACAGACTGTTTTGACCACTGAGTAAAATTTGAGATCAGGGAGTGAGATGCCTTCTACTTTGTTTTTCTTCTTAAGCAGTGGTTTGCTTGCCCTAGGTCTCTTTCCTTTCCACATAAAGTTTGTGATTTTTTGTTTTCCATCTCTTTAAAGAATGTTGTTGAAATCTGAATTGTTATATCTATAGATTACTTTGGGGGTTTGATATTTTCACAATATTGAATAGGAGTGGTGATAATAGGCATTGTCATCTGGTTCCTGTTCTTAATAGAATGCTTTCAGTTTCTCTCCATTGAGAGTGATTTTGGCTGTTGATTTTGTATATATGTTCTTAATTATGTTGAGAACTTTCCCTTCAATTCTTACTTTTTTAAATTGCTTTTCTCAAGAATGGGTACTGGATTATGTCAAATGTTTTTTATTCATCAATCAATATGATAATGCGCTTTTTCCCCTTTTTATTTATATGCTGAATTATGTTGGTTGTTTTTTCTAATACTGAACTATTATCCTTGAATCCCTGGATTGCATCCCATTTGGTCATGATATATTATTTTTTGGATATGTATTAGAATCATATTGGCTATGATTTTATTGGGAATTTTCCATCCATCTTAATGAAGGATATTGTTGTTGTTGTTATGTGCCATCAACTTGCTTCTGACCCATAGTGACCCTGTATAAGGTTTCTGAGGAGTAGTTGGTGAGCTTGAACCTCTGACTTTGCTGTCAAACCAACTTTGCTGTCGAGTACATTAACCCACAGAACCACACCAGGATTCCCTGAAGGACAATGGTCTAAATTTTTCATTTTTAGTGATGGCCTTGCCTGTTTTGGCATGAGGGTTATATATGCTTCATAAAATGTGTTAGGAAGTTTTCCAGCCTTTTTTATATTCTGGAATAGTTTGAGTAAAATTGGTGTCAGTTATTCTCTGACTTTTTGGTAAAATTCACCAATGAAACCATCTGGGATGGGACTTTTTTGTTTGAGTGCTTTTTGATGATCTGATCAATTTCTTTCTCAAAGGACTGTTCAAGTTTTCTACTTCACTTTGTGTTAAATTAGGAAGGTTGTGTTTTTCTAAAAATTTATGCATTTCCTCTAGATTTTCAAATTTGTTGTACTACAATGCTAGATTGTGTTCTGATTTTATCATTTTTATTTGTTTGTTCTGTTGTGACATTGCCCACATGTTTTCCTATATGCAAGTTGAGGCTTGAATTTTTTCTTCAGTTCCCTCAGCTTGAGGAAGGAATACTGAGCATATTCTTCCCTTATGGTTGTTATAAGTCTAAGTTTTGCATATTTTGTTATAATATTTGAGTTTGTCTTCTTGAGCTGCCTTTTGAAATTTTCTATTCAGCTCTTTTACCTAACATTTCTTTCATTTGCTTTAGCATCTCTACACTGAAAAGCAAGTTTCAGACTATCTTCTAACATTCATTTTGGTCCTTTCCTTCTTTCTTGACTTCTTAATGACTATTTGCTTTTTTCCTGCCTAGCCCAGGCATCTTCGGGTGGGTGGGAGCACACCCCCAAAGGGTCCAGCATTGTGCCCACAGGGTACAATTTTTCCCAGGGTGCAAATAGGAAATACCTGAAGGTCCCACAATCCAATCCTTTGGCTTCTTCTTATCATGTCTGACTCTGGGACTTGGCCCTAAAGTTGACTTTCTTACCTGGGCGGGATTCTTTATTCCTGCCTTACTAACATGAGACAGCAGGTCTGGCCATCCAGCCAAACTGTATTTACACCTTATAAAACCCCAACATAAAAGGAAAGAGCCAACACCAACTACTATATAGAAAGATGCAGTCATTTTGAGAATTACGCTGTGCATGTGCAGATACCTAACTGACATTCAGAGATAAAAATTGTGAACCATCTTTCGTCCATTAATTTCTCAATATCTATATGTGCATATCCATGGTGGTGACCAGAGGGGGGTGTCTGAGCAAGTGGATACACCACCCACCCCTGAAGGTTTCTACTGTGCACACACACTGACCTGCACAGCAAAGGCTACTGGACAGTCAGTTACATTTTTTTTTTTGTTTTTGTGTGCTGGGTTTTTGTCTCTGCTTTTACATTGTTTCTGTTTCTGGTCCTTTTGGTCTCACTTTTTTTCCTGGGTGTGGGATCTTTCTCTCAACACTGTACCTAAGAAGAGTCAGCAATCTGGCCATATAGCCAAGCTACAACCTTACCCCACAATATTCTACCATCCGGATAGAATCCAATACCAACTGCTATGCATTACATAGATAGCCAACACCTGCTAAGATAGTTAGCAGTTGAGTAATAGGAGATGTGAAAGGGGAAGCCTATCTCCATAACACATCCACCAGGAGACACTCAGTAAGCTTAACAATACAGCAACATACATTCATTTAATCATTGAAAACACATTTAACGGACTATTGAAAGTGTCCGTTAAAAAACAGCAAAAGATCTCAGCACATGTCCAGAAACAGAAAAGAGTAATTGTCACAAATGAGCTGGAGGCAGACATGGACTTCCCATTAGAAAAAGAGCAGGCTTTGGATTGGCCTGAGAAGGAATTCAGAATAATGATATGGAGACAAATCCAAATGTTCCACAGAGGAGTGGAGGAAAATAAATAAGAAGTCAAAAAGTGCTAGAGGAGCAATAAAACAAGATAGATATAGCATTGGAAACAATTCAAAACCTGCAAAAAGAGGTCCAGATGAATAATAATAAAATATCAGAAATGGATAATACACTGAAAGGGTAAAGGAATAGAATTGAAGAGATGGAAGCAGGAATCAGCAAGCTAGAAGATAAATTTCTCAATACTGCTAAGATAGAACAAGCAGAAAAAAAAAAATCTGATGAAAGTCTAAGAGTAATGTTGGATAACATGAAGAGGAATAACTTAAGAATTATAGGCATTCTGGAACAGGAAGAATCACAGAAATCCATAGAGGACATAGTTGAGAAATTATTGGAAGAAAATTTTCCTAACATCTTGAAGAATGAGAATATAAGCATTCAGAAAGTTGAATGAACCCCAAAAAAGATAGATCCCAAAAGAAAATCAACAAGACATATCATAATTAAGCTCTCCAAAATCAAAGGCAAGTAGAGAATCCTAAAAGCAGCCAGGGAAAAGAGAAGTGTTACTTACAAATGTAAGTGAATCAGATTAAGCTCTGACCCCTCAGCAGATACTATGCAGGCAAGAAGGCAATGGGGATACATATAAAAAACCCTAAAAGAAAAAAATTGCCAACCAAGAATTGTCTATCCAGCAGGATTGTCAATCAAACATGATGGTGCAATCAAAACATTACAGGATAAACAGAAGCTAGGAGACTTTGTCAAAGCAAACCCAGCACTTCAAAACATCCTAAAGGGAGTTCTTTGGACTGAAAACCAACAAGAATAGACAACAGCCAAAGATTGACAGAGGTGATAACACCCCCTGGATCTCAGTTGACAGATAGCAGAGTCCAGAACAGGACAAAATTATAGGAATGAATTCAAAGGACCTGGGAAGTCAATCAAAGATCAAAACAACAACAATATCAAAGAAGGGGAAAAATATAGGAACAGAGATCAAAGTGGTGAGGGGGTCACGTAGATTGCAGGATACAATAGACTGTCTTAAATAAAGTGAAAAGTTAGTAGGGTAACCTCAAAGAAAGTTAATACTTCACAACATACTGTGAAAATGAAGATCCAAGTAGAACATGGAAACATTAAAACTAAGAAGAAACTGACAAGAAATAGCACAAAAAACATAAACTCAGCACAAGAAGGCATGCAGAAAAAGAACGAGCAGCACCACAAAAACACTAACATAATGACAGCAATTAATTCATACCTATAGATAATTATAGTGAATGTCAATGCATTAAATGCACCAGTGAAGAGAGAGACAGTGGCAGAATGGATACGAAAATGAGACCCTTTAATATGCTGCCTGCAAGAGACACACCTTACACGCAAAGACAAAAACAGACTAAAAGTTAAAGGATGGGAAAAAAGTATACCAAGCTAATTGCAATAAAAAATGAGCAGGAGTGGCAATACTAATCTCCGATAAAATAAACT
Source organism: Chrysochloris asiatica (assembly GCF_000296735.1). NCBI lineage: Eukaryota > Metazoa > Chordata > Mammalia > Afrosoricida > Chrysochloridae > Chrysochloris > Chrysochloris asiatica. The sequence goes on along the minus strand of NW_006408947.1, from coordinate 920,443 downwards.
TTAAGGCAAAAACCAGCATAAGAGATAAAGAAGAACACTATCTCATGATTGAGCAAGATGACATAACCATAATAAGTATCTAATGAAAAAGCACCAACCAAGATAAATAATGCAAACCCTACTAGAATTGAAGAAATAAATAGAGAAATCTACAATAATAGTGGGAGATTTTAATACACCACATTCGACAAAGGATAGAACAACCATAAAGAAACTTGACAAAGATACAGAGGAACTAAACAGCAGAATCATCCAACTTGACCTCATAGATGTGTACAGAGCATACAACCTAACAACAGCACAACACACATTCTTTTCCAGTGTACATGGAACATTACCCAGAATTGACCGTATGTTAGGCCACAAAACAAGCCTCCATAAATTTACAAATATCAAAATCTTTTCAGACAATAATGCTATAAAACTATAAATCAACAATAGGAAGAACATGGAAAAAATATGGAATACATGGAAACTGAATAATACCCTGCTGAGAAGTGACTGGGTAGTAGCAGAAATTAAACATGAACTCATAAAGTTCCTAGAAACAAATGAGAATAAAAACACAACATACCAAAATCTTTGGGATTTGGCAAAAGTGGTGCTGAGAGGCCAATTTATTGCAATAAATGCACACATCCAAAAAGAAGACAGAACCAAAATTAACACATAAACACAGCATTTCTAACAATTAGAAACAGATCAACAAAGGGAACCTACAGTCACCAAAAGAAAAGAAATAATAAAGATTAGAGCAGAAATAAATGAGATAGAAAACAGAAAAACTATAGAAAGAATCAATAGGACAGGAAGCTGGTTCTTTGAAAGGATTAACAAAATTAACAAACTGTTGGCAAACCTAACAAAAGAAAAGAGGGAGAAGACACAAATAACATGCATTAGAAACCACATAGGTGATGTCACAATGGAACCAAAGGAAATTAAAAGTATATTAACAGAATACTATGAAGAGTTATACTCCAACAAATTTGAAAACTTAGAAGAGATGGATACATTTTTAGAAAAACACGACCTCCCTAAACTTACACAGAGTGAAGTACAAAACCTGAACAGACAGACCCATAACAAAAGAAAAAATTGATCAGGTCATCAAAACCTCTTAACCAAAAGAAGTCCAGGTCCAGATGGCTTCACTGGTGAGTTTTACCAAACATTCAGGGAAGACCTGTCACCAATTTTACTCAAACTATTCCAGAATATAGAGGAGGATGGAAAACTTCCAAATACATTTTATGAAGCAAGAATAACCCTAATACCAAATCTTATGAATAGCAACAGAACATTGTCAGATAGGCCAGATAATGAGCCTGTCTGATTGAAAACATTAAAAATGTGACTGGAAAAGAGTCACTTCCTCAAAGTAGTATTGGCCTTTGTGATGTGAATGGAACAAAGCTTTCAGGACACAGTTCAAAATAAGGACAGTTCTAAATGAGGAGAAATAACTTCAAACATCCATTAATAATCTGAAAATGGAAAAATTGGAAGTTATCAAAAATGAAAAAGAATGCATAATGATTGATATCCTAGGCATTCGTGAGCTGAAATGGACTGGTATTGGCCATTTTGAATCAGACAATCATATGGTTTATTATGCCAGGAGCATTATATTGAAGACAAATAGCATCGCATTCATTATCAAAAAAAAATTTCAACATCTAACTGTGATAGCATAATATCCATACATATATGAGAAAGACCAATTAATACCACACCATTCAAATTTATTCATCAACCACTAAAGCCAGGGATGATGAAATGAAAGAATTCTACCAACTTTTTCAGTCTGAAATTAATCAAACATGTAATCAAGGTGGATTGATAATTACTGGTGATTGCAATACCAGTAGGTCAACAGTTGAAAAATAGGGTCTTGGTGATAGAAATAATGCTTGAAATCCTATGACTGAATTTTGTAAGACTAATGACTTACTCATCACAATACTTTTTAAAAACAACATAAGAAGGTGACCTCACCAGATGGAATACACAGAAATGAAATTGCTTACATCTGTGGGATGAGACACTTAATCTCATCAGCCAAAACAAAACCAGTCACAGACTGTGGAACAGACCATCAATTGCGCTTATGCAAGTTCAAACTGAAGCTGAAAAAGTTAAAACAAGTCCATGATAGCCAAAAATACGATCTTGAATATATGTCACCTAAATTTAGAAATTCTCTGCTATTCATAGAGTTTTCAGTGACTAGCAATTCGAAAGTAGTTTGTCACTCTTTCTTTCTAGTCTGTCTTTGTCTGGAAGCTCATCTGAAACCTGTCCACCATGGGTGACCCTGCCAGTTATTTAAAATACCGGTGGCCCTCAGAATCATAGCAACTCAAGCCACCACAGCACGACAGACAGATGAGTGGTGGCTGTTTGGTTTTATGTTGATACTGTCACTTTAAATTTCTATGTCAATCCTGATATAATTAAGATACAATCAAGATGTTCTCTCCTGATATTATAAATCCTGATATAATCAAGATGTCCTCTCCCAAGATGGCGGCTCTGGAACAGCTGAGTGTCTTGATCCAGAATACAATGGATTTCTGGATTCCCTTCAAATTCCCCAGCTGTAAACCCTCCAATCCTCCAAACATACCTTTATATTTGTTTCAGAGTTCCAACACTATCTCATGAGCCCTCTTGGCCTGGTGTTCCGTGTTGTTGTTGACCGAGCTCCTCACTACACGTCTACCCGATGCGCCATCTTGAAGGAACAAGGCCTGGTAGTATAGTGGTTAGACCTCGCTGCTTCGAAGATCTTGCTGACAAAAGAACCAATAGATCTGTTTTGGAAGAAGTGCAGCCAGAGTGCAGGAGGGAACAGTTGCCAGAGAAGGATGTCATGCTGGATAAGATGGAGGGTCAGAGAAAAAGAGGAAGACCCCCAACGAGATGGATCGGCCAGGTGGCATCATTGATGGTGTCAAGTGTGGCAGCGGTAGTGAGGTTGTCCCAGGATCAGACATTGTTTCGTTCTGCTGTGCATGGGGTCACTATGAGTCGGTTGCAACTCGATGACATCTGACAACAACAACAAATTTAGAAAGCACCTCATGATGCCTTTGTGTCATCCCACAACTCTCCTGGTCTTTAGACACTAATGGCCAAAGATCAGAGAGTTGTGGAATGACACCAAGAACACCATTCAGGAAGAAAGTAAAAGGTCATTAAAAAGACAGGAGAGAAAGAGAAAAGTAAAATGGATGTCAGAAGGGACTCTGAAACTTGCTTTTGATTATAGAGAAGCTAAAGCAAATGGAAGAAATGAGGAAGTAAAAGAACTGAACCAGAAATTTCAAAGGGCAGCTCAAGAAGACAAAGTATTATAATAAAATGTGCAAATACCTGGAGTTAGAAAACTGAAAGAACATGCTCAGCATTTATCAAACTGAAAGAATTAAAGAAAAAATCATTTTTCAACATGTAATATTGAAGGAATTAGTGGGGGAAATGCTGAATGATGCAGAAAGAATGAAAAGAAGATGGAAGGAGTACAGAGTTACTGTACCAAAAAGAAATGTTTATGTTCAACAGTTTCAAGAGGAAACATATGATCAAGAACCCATGGTATTTAAGGAAGATTTCCAAGGTGCACTGAAGGTATTGGTGAAAACAAGGCTCCAGGAATTGACTGAATACTTTACAAATTGAAATTTTTCAATAAACTAACGCAGAACTGGAGGTAGTCACTCATCTATGCCAAGAAATTTGGAAGACAATTGATTGGAAGAAATCCATACTTGTGCCCATTCCAAATAGAGGAGACCTGATGGAATGTGGAAATCATTAATATCACATGTAAGTAAAATTTTGCTGAAGATAATGTTTAAATGGTTATAGCGGTACACCAACAAGGAGCTGCCAGAAATTCATGCTGGATTCAGAAGAGGACATAGAATGAAGGATATCACTGCTGATGTCAAATAGATCTTGACTGAAAGCAGAGAATACTAGAGAGATGTTTACTTGTGTTTTATTGACTATGCAAAGGTTTTTTATTGTATGGATCATGACAAACTATGGATAACATTATGAAGAATGTGTATTTCAGAACACTTTACCTGCACTTAGACCAAGAGGCAGTCCTTTAAACCAAACAAGATATTGACAGGTTTAAAACTAGGAAATGTGTGTGCCAGGGTTGTATCCTTTCAACATACTTTTTCAATCTGTGTATTGAGCAACTAATCTGAAAAACTGGATTATATGAAGAAGAATGTGGCATCAGGTTTGGAGGAAGACTCATTAACAACTTGTGATATGCAGACTATATAACCTTGCTTGCTAAAAGTGAAGGGGACTTAAAACAGTAATTGATGAATAACAAAGCTTTCAGTATGGATTGCATCTCAATGTAAAAAAAAAAAAATTAATCAACACAATTGTGCCAATAAATATCATCGTGATAAATGGAGCAAAGATTGAAGTTGTCAAAGTCTTCATTTTGCTTGAATCCACAATCAATACACATGGAAGCAGCAGTCAAGAAATCAAACAATGTACTACTTTGGGCAAACCTGTTGCAAAAGACCTCTTTGAATTGTTAAAGAGCAGACAGTTCAGCTTGAGTCTAAGGTGTACCTGACCCAAACCATGGTATTTTCATCACCTCATATGCATGTGAAAGACAATAAATAAGGAAGACCAAAGAAGAATCAATGCCTTTGAATTATGGTGCTGGAGAAGAATATTCAAAGTACCAAGGACTGCCAGAAGAAAAGATAATTCTATCTTGAAAAAAATACAGCCAGAATGCTCCTTGAAAGCAAGGGTGGTGAGACTTTGTCTTTCATACTTTGAAACTATTGTGAGGATTACCTAGGACTGGGCAGTGTTTCTGTTCTGTTGTGCATGACAACAACAGCGAGCAAGTCTTATCAATTAAGTATAATGGATACTTTGTCCTTACTAAGGCCAATCAGTGGTTACTAGTAGGGCTGCCAACCTCAAGGTAAACAATTAGAAAGTACCAGCTGTTCCATGGGAGAAAGATGAGGCTTTCTGCTACTGTAAAGATTTACAGCCTTGGAAACCCTATGCAAAGAATGGACTCCATGGCACACCACCACCACTACCAAGGCCAATCAGGGAGACCTGGTGTGGTGCTGTAGGATAAGTCAGAGGTTCAAATCCACCAACCACTCCTTGGAAACTTTATACACAGTCACTATGAGTCAGAAATGACTGGACAGCACTTAACAAAAAAGGCTAGTCATCAAATGTCATCATTGTGATGGACCAGTGTGACATCCTGTGAAAGGGAAAGGTGATCAAGGTCCCTACAGGATAAATTATGGAATAATGCTAGAAAGTTGATATGCCCCTGCATTAAGAGAGTGAAAATGCATTACTGGCCATGCCAACTGAAGATAAACTGCTTCTTGTGATCCTTTAAAACCAGAATTGAAAAAAAAAAAAGGCATTGGCCAGATCAACAGCTGCATATCAGGCACCAGACTCTAATTTGCTCAAGTAATGAAACCACATCTAGAACAGTAGCTGCAAATGGAGTCACCATTTGGTTACACTTATAATACACTGTTATTTTCCAAGATACATCTGTTTTTGGTACAGGCAAAATAGGTGAGTTAAATAGGGATGTGGTGGGAAGTGCTGTTGAGTTGGTTCCAACTCACAGAGACCCTGTATAGAGTTTCAAAGGAGTGGCTGGTGAGCTTGAACTGATGACCTTGCAGTTCAAACAGACCTTGCAATTGAGTACATTAACCTGCACCACCACACCAGGACTGCATGCATGATAGTGACATTGATCTCTTAAAACCCTCCAGGAATGTGTGTTGCTTTTGGTTTAATTTTTCTTTTTAAGTTTTTATTGTGAATTATGTGATATTTACATGGGAGAACATTAGCTTTACATTCATCCTATTGTATTTCATTTCATTGCCATGATTACAATACCCTCCATGCATCATCAAACAACCAAACGGTACACTCCACAAGCCTGCCCCCTGGTCATCAGCACACAGCCCCTCTCCCTCCCTGGGTCTAGAGTACTTAGCTGCTCCATCTCTCTACATCATCATGTTTGCCTCCATGTCTGGCATCACTGCATTCTGCTCTTCTCCCTTGAGGTCCCAGGGACCTCCACTCCTGGACTGCAAAGTCAACCACTCCCTTACCTTTTGCTTCAAAACGTCTACCTTTACATTTCTAACCCTCACAGTCAGTCCTGATAGCAATTATTCATTATTGTATTACAAGAGTCTTATCCCCATCTCCTTTCATCAGCCCTGTACAGGTAGATTGGAAACCACTCAGTCCAGATTCTATCTTCACCCTCACCCTCTGTAACTAGGCTTCCTCTTGAAAGCTTGTAAGCCAGTCACTTCTTGCTTTTGTAGCCCCCCATTTTGGGTAGCCAATGTCTAAGCTGCCCATCCCTGTCAACCCTGTCTACCAAGGGAGTGGGACTGATCCTTGCTGTAAAGATTTGTTCCCTCTTTTGAGCTACTGCATCCATAGGTGTAGGTCAAGTTCATCAAACTGTATCAGATTACTCTTTTTTCTCCTCATCTTTCTTCTTCTAGTTGAGTTCTGATCATCCAGCCATTGACGCCAGGTCAAGTGGGCATTATCTGCAAGTGTGGGTGTTCTTGTGCATATCCCCTCACTTCTTATCAGCTGGATGCTTTACTCTCTGCTCTAGTCCTCTGTGGCCATATCACTGCCTCTGGGCCCAGGAGTCCCTGGGCCTTACCATACCAGACTTCAACCTGGGTTCACAAGAGTTTATTGACGTGGTCAGATTTAGCTCCCAACTTCATTGTTGTTTTTCTCCCTCTTCCCCTAATTGGTGACCAACATGGTCACGAGCCAGATCACATGCCTGCTCATCTATTCCCCTTGAATCTTAGTCTTGGAAGGGGGTTTGCCCTGAGGGGACCTGACCACTTGCCTTGGTGGCTCCTAGGCTTACAACTTGCTTGTTCTTCTAGAAGTCAGTCAGATTGCCATTATTGTTTTTTTTTTTATTTTTCCTGATGGTTTTTCTTTTAAGAAGTATCTTCTGTTCTTCTAGCCACTCCAGGCTGGTCTGCTTGTCCTTTCAAGTGGGGATTTCCCACCTCAGAAGATTCTGGATGGGCTTCAGGATTCCACCTATGGTCTTATGCAATGCAAAGGTTCCTCAGGAAGCCTCCTTAACTGGGCACAATTAGCCCCATTTTAGGTATTCCAATCAGTTATAGGCTGAAGACAGACTTACAAGCTTTCTATGGTGATGTTTCTGGCTATTCCTTTCTCTCCTCAAATGTTTATTTTACACTGGTAGACAAGGGAAACCAAGATTCAAAAGACAGCCAAGCATCTTAACATTTTTTACCCATTCAGACCATGTCTCAATCGCTGTATCCCAGAACCTTGTTGTTCCAAGGTTGTGCATATATCATTATTTACCTCTGTCCCACTTAGCCCATGCAAACCTGCCCAACTGTTCTCCTATCTACCTTGTTCTTCCATTCCTCTCCCCTTCTTGTGTGTTGCCTCCCTGCCCCCACCACCCAAACTATTGTGTGTCCATTCTCTACCCTGTGCTCCATCTTCCCCTCCCTCCCCTTATTCCACCCCACACATCCTGGTAACCAGCAATTTTTTTTCCCTTTCTTTCCCCTTTTACTGTAGGTTCTTTTTCTTAGTCTTTTACAATAATGGTCCTATGAAGTATTTCTCCTTTTGTGACTGACTAATTTCACTCAACATAATGTCCTCAAAGTTCACCAATGTTATGCAGTGGCTTGCAGCTTCCTTGTTATTCTTCAAGGTAGCATAATACTCCATTTTGTTTATGTATTACAGTTTGTTTATCCATTCTTCCATTGATGGGCACTTAGGCTATTTCCATCTTTTTGCTATTGTAAGCAGTGCTGCTATAAACATTGGTCTGCATATATCTACTCATGTTATGGCTCGTATTTCTTGTGGGTAAATACAAAGTAGAGGAATTGCTGGATCATAAGATATCTCTCTTTCCAACTTTCTGAGAAAGCTCCATATTGCTTTCCAAAGTGGTTGGACCATTTTGCAATCCCACCACCAATGTAGGAGGGTCCCAGTCTCTCTGCATGCTCACCAGCATTGTCCTCTACTTTTTTGATCTTTGTTTTTATTGCAGGTGTGAGACTATATCTCATTGTTGTTTTGATTAGCATCTCTCTCATGGCTAGTGATCATGAACATTTCTTCATAAGTTTGTTGGCTGCCCGGCTCTCCTCCTTGGTGAAGTGGCTGTTCATGTCCTGTGCCCATTTTTTAATTGGGTTATTTGTCGCTTTCTTGTAGAGGCATTGCAGTTTCCTATATATTTTAGAAATTTATAGAAATGTATAAATTTAGAAATGTCCCTTTTCTGATGTGTCATTGCAAAGACTTTTTGCCATTCTGTGGGCTCCCTTTTTACTCTTTTGATGAATAGTTTTTAATTTTTAGTATGTCCCAATCATCTATTTTGTCTACTTTTTTTTGTCCTTTTGTAAAGGCTTTAATAAGTTGTGGGTTTTAAATAACCCTCACAATATGGGGGATACAGAGGAACAGGGGCAGTTACAAAAGATCTGTTGTTCTGATCAAAGACACTATCCAATTGTATTCCAATAACATTGTCAGGCAACAATTAACCCTCGACAAGTCTACATGCCAGAGAAAAGAGACGGACAGACAGACCTCGTTCTTCCTCCAGCTCAGGCTTCCTAGTTGGCAGACGGCTCAGGCCTTCATGGCAGCACAGCCAGGGAGCCCCGCGTTTCCACATGCATCCTGCTTCACTGAAAACATTCATCCTGGGGTCGGACATAAGGCGGACTCTGAGAAAGATTGACTTTGAAACTGCAGGTCTCCACCCTTGCCCTGAGTACACCGTGCTGTGCTTACAGCCAAATTCTGTAGAAAATAATGCCACTGTGAGTGAGTTTGTTAAGATCTAAAAACATGCTTTCAGAATGAGAATCCAGTGATCGGATCTCCTTTAACAAAAAGCTCAGAGTTGTGGACGGGACCTAAGGGTGTGCACTGCAGTCACGTGCCACGTCTGCTGACTTGATGCGAAAGCCCTTTCCAGCACACTGCGCCCGGCGCCCTCCAGCGGCCTGCCAGGGACTCTGCACCAGATCAAAGCTTCACAGCGCTAAGGAAAACCGCAGCCGCAAGAAGACAACCATGATTCCCCTGAAAAGGATAAATTAGCAGCATCCTCAGCAAAGGGGTCAGAAATCACAGGGGACCATTTTTCTTACAAGGTCCTCAACAGTTGAGATTTTGTTTTCTCCTCCATAAATATTATTTAGTATTCTCCTGATTAACTACAGGGACAAAAGAAAATGGTGACATTTTAAAGGGCATTGAGATCTTTCTGTTCCTAGCTTTCCCTCCACATAAGCCTTAGTAATAACAGTCAAAGCTTCACACAGCCTGGCATTAAAGGTGCTGTCCCCACCGAGCCAGGCCTGTGAGGGTTCCCTGAGGCCAGGAGCAGAGGCGGCTCATTCGGGGTCACAGGCTGGGCTGGCACTCTGAGCCTGACAAAGATGTGCTGTCTGTCAGAAGTAGCTCTCTTCTTATCGCGAACATGAGCTCATTTTTTAGAAAAAACAAAAACAAAAAAAAGTTTCTTTTGACCTATAAGCTTGCCAAACTCAAAATGTGTTTAGCTTTCCCCATGTACTCATGGGAAAAGGCTCCCAGCGGAGCTCACCAAACCTCCCAACACCCCACGCCCTGGCCTCCCAACACTCCATGTCCTGGCGTGGCCACTATGTCCCACCCACATCCATGCCACAGCCTGTCTCAGGAGAACCAGCCCAACTGCCAGGAAGCTACTAAGAAACTTGTCTGTTTAACTGACAGCCCCAAAAACAGACACAAATAAATGACCAGCGAGCAGAGATGCCTCCGAAACAATCGAGAGATAATAAATAGGGCTCACCTGCCCGGCCACTCCCAAGTATCACCCAGAACAGTCAGGCAGGTGACTGTGTGCTGAGGAAGCACAGGCAGCCTACACAACAGTGAAAACCCAGAGGAAAATGCTCCACTTCTCAACCTGTTGAGGGGACGGAAGGGGAGGGGGCGGAGACGTGTCAGAGGCAAACAAGGCATCCAGAAGCACTGGAAAGGCGCAAGAGGAGGGCCGCAGGGAGTCGCCCGTGGAGCCAGGCAGAGACACTAGGCTCTCTAGGGCCGTGAAGAAGCCCTTGGCTCCGGCCTGTCTTCAGTGCGGTCCTCTCAACAGCCCCGGGGGTCCGTCTGGGAGGGTGGGGGGGCTCACGGCCAGTGGACAGTATTTGACCACCACTCACTGACACAGCCGATGGTCCTGGGCTTTAATGGGAAGTGACATTTTCACACTCACAACGGCCCTGACAATATCAGGGACAGCTATCATGTACCTGAGGGGACAGTCATGCAAGTGGTTTGCTGGCTTCTGGCCTCAGTTGGTGGACAGTACCCACACGTGCAAAGGAGCCACAATGCTGGCATCTTCAAGTGTCAAGAGACCATACACACACTGCTGCCCACAGCGTCACGCTCGGAGAGCTTGGCCCTCAAGCATCAACCCACACAGATGAACACATTAAGATGCACAGACGTGAGTCACAAAAGTCCACGCCCCACACGAAGAAAGCAGGTCCCGTGACTGGCCCGCTCAGCATACACGTGGAAATTGTCCACAGGTTAAAACACAGAGGTTGTAGGTGCACACCCAAGCAGAGGGAAATGTCCAGTTGGGGAACTTGTCCTTCAGTGCGTCCAGCTGGGGCGAACACTTGTCTTCCCCAGAAATAATGGGCAGCCAGGGCTATGGTGATCAGACCTTCTGGCTGCTCTTCTGCGACCTGTACTTCGATCCAGAACTGCCATGCGGAGGCCTGGAGTCCGTGCCAGTAAAACACAAGGTAGTCGCCGCCTTTGATCCTAACTGGGGTACAGTTGCCGAAAGACCACTGGGTGAGTGTCGACCCTTTGTGGGTTCGGATGTAGAGCAATATGTGGCTTGGTCCTGTTGCTTCAAAGGTCAACCTTACAGCATTACAGGGAATCTGCTCTTTGGACGTGAGTCTGAGCTGAGTCCGGGATCCTGGAGAAACTTCAGAAGCAGGAAGGTACCAGTTTTTCTTGATCAGAAACTACACAGGGAGGTACCACGGTAAGCCACACAGGGGCGCTGTCTCTTCCCAGTAAGCTTGGATGGTGTCGATCTCAGGCACTTGCGGAGTGACGTGAGACATTCCAGTGTAATCAAATCCATTGATCCATATGCCAGAGTCCCCTTTGGCCACGTTTCCATCCAAGTCATGAAACGTTCTAGTCATATGCTGCAGGAACACCCTCTTTGGCTTTGGACTAGCGGGATTGGAGCTGTAAGGGAAAAATGTTCCCAGGCAAACCAGCAGGAAGGTCACAGCACACACCAAAGTCAAAGTCACCATGGTCCTTTTTGTGCTTTTGGCAAGGTAGATGAAGTTTACAAAAAAGGAAGAGAGGACCATTACACAACCGGACAGAATGGAAGCCAACACCAGTCAGGTGGGATTTGCGAGCCACTCCTTCCGAGGATGGGGGTGAACATCTCAAACACCGCCCAGATGAGGTACAACGTGTACAGGTAAGGGATAAAAATCCCCAAAAGGTAAACCACCAGGAATTTTCCTTCAGCACCATGCTGCTGAAAATGCTTGTGAACCAAGAGCTTCGTGAGTAGTGGAAAGCCCACCCATACAGCACTGATGAATGACACCAAGCAGAGGCCTTGGCTAGTGAGCATGATCAGGGAAGTACAGTGCACAGACAGCGAGATGTGAAAGTACAGTTCTCCTAGGTACTGGCTGCTGGATTTCTTGAAAGAGACTGTCCGGTAAGAGAGACAAGTACAGCTATGATGAGAACAGTGATGAGACTGATGAACCAGCTTGTCAGCGTGATGCCTGTCGGCCCACAAATGAAGTCCTTCGTGTAGTGAGCCATCTTACGTCTGGGCTACAGCAAGTTTTTGCCCTGGTAGAGAACAGCAGCTATGACTACCATGTAGTTAATTGTCGAGCCAACATGGAAGGGGCAGGCAATGACGAAGAGGCCAAAGACATCGAAGAAGACCATCTTTCCACGTTGGTACTCGGAGGAAGAAGCCAGCACATCGGACGTAGCTAGGTATTTAAGAATCGCTAAAATGTTACCACCTGCTCGCTGAATGGAATCTGTCTGTTGCGTCATACTTGCTGTGATAAATGTATCCATTCTCGATAAACCTAAGTCAATTCCTGGAGTGTTCCCGAAGTCCCTGAAGATGCGGAAGTCCTTATCTGAAGGAATGATACCGCTCTAGAAAATCTTCTGAGTCACCACAGAAGCAAAGGGGTGTTTGGCTGCTGAAACATAAGCCTGGACCAACCAAGGGTTTTCAGGACCTGTTTGGAACACAAGTTCTTTCCCTCCTACCCCAGCAGCCTCCAGGTTAATAAATGCACGGATGGAGTTGTCCCAGGGGTGCTGAGTAATGAAGCGTGGCTGGCTTACAAAACGTTTTCCTCAGCACCGTTAAAGAGGAAAATGATGGCATGATGGAAGGCTTCTGGCGACGTCGACAAGACCCGGAGGACTTCCAGAATCACTGAACAGCTAACTGCATCATCACTGGCACCTAGTGAGTTGGCCACTGAGTCAAAATGACAATTTGCCAGGACCGCATGCTGGGCTCCCCTTCTGGGTTCCAGCTTCACAACAATGTTAGTGATATTGTCATAATAACTTGTGAAGCCTCCCAAGAAATCGATGCTGAAGGAGCCTGTGGGCTGTTATTATCCACTATAATCTTATGATCACGGTTGCTTTGCTCTTCAATTACTTTAATCTACTCCAGAAGATAGCGAACTGTCAAAATTTCATTCTCCGGACTTCCTGTTGTCCTGGGGCCAATGGATGTTATATGTTCAAGATAATCCCTGGCGTGGTGCACGTCGAACTGGCTTGGCTCCCCACGGTCCAGCGCAGTAGGAGCTGCTGCAGGGAGAACTGCACTAGCGCCCACAGCGACAACCAGCTCCCTACACCCCCTCCAGGGTCTCTGCTTCCGGGTCCTTACGTGCCTCCCCCCGCCCCCCCTGCAGTGCTATCGCTGAGCCTTCTCTGTGCTCCGCTCTGATGAGGTGCCGCCTCACGGCCGTGGTCTCTGAACCCCACTATTTTGTCTACTATTGTTTGTGTAATTTTAAACATGTTTGGTAGTCTGTGTATTTCCTGTATTAGATCCCTCACATTTGTCCCTAGTTTTTCATTGATGGCCTTTATAATTCTGGGATTCACAGTTGGGTCTTTAATCCATGCTGAGTTGGTTTTTGTATAAGGTGTGAGGTAAAGGTCTTGCTTCAATTTTTTTGCATATGCTTTCCAGTTCTGCCAGCACCACCTATAGTCTAAAATCAGTTGGCTGTAGGTGGATGGGATAATGTCTGGATTCTCACTTCTGGTCCATTTATCAATGTATCTTTCATTGTACCAGTACTAGGCTGTTTTGACCACTTTAGCCTTGTAGTAAATTTTGAAGTCAGGGAGTGAGAGGCTTCCAACCTTATTCTTTCTCTTCAGCAGTGCTTTGTGTATCCTGGGCCTCTTTTCTTTCCTTATAAAGTTTGTAATAGTTTTTTTTACATCTCTTTGAAGAATGTCATTGGAATGTGGATTGGGATTGCATTGTATGTATAGATTGCATTGGGCAGTATTGACATTTTCACAATGTTGAGTCTTCCTATCCAGGAGCATGGTATATTCTCCCATTTTTGTAAGTCTCTTATGGGTTTCTTTTAGTAGTGTTTTGTAGTTTTCTTTGTATAGGTCCTTTGTTTCTCTGGTTACATTTATTCCTAGATATTTCATCTACACTCTGTAGCATAGTGGTTACGATTCAGGCTGCCAACCTCAAGATCAGCAGTTCAAAACTACCAGCGGTTCTGTGGGAGAAAGATGAGGCATTCTTCTCCTGTAAAGATTTACAGCCTAGGAAACCCTGTGCAGGGTCACTATGAGTCAGAACCGACACCATGGTACTTAACAACATTTCATCCTTTAGGCACTGTGGGTTAATGTGCCAGACTGCAAATCTGTTTGAACTGTGAGGTCGACATTTCAAGCTCACCAGCTGCTCCTCTTAAACCCTATACAGGGTTGCTATGGGTTGGAACCTGACTTGACGGTACTTAACAACAAAAACAACAACAATTTCATCCTTTGGACGGCTATTGTAAATGATATAGCTTTCTTAATGTCCTTCTCGGTGCTTTCATCATTACTATAGAGGAATCCGACTGACTTTTGTATGTTGATCTTATATCCTGCCACTTTGCTGAATCTTTCAATGAGGTCTAGTACCTTTTTTACTGAGTTTTTTTTTAACTTTGGGGTTTTCTACGTGTAGGATCATATCGTCTGCAAATAGAGGTTTACTTCTTTGCCAATTTGGATGCCTTTCATTTCCCTATTTTGTCTTATAGCTCTGGCTAAGACTTTCAGCACAATATTGAATTGGAGTAGTGACAAAGGGCATCCTTGTCTGGTTTCGGTTCACAGAGGAAAGGCTTTCAGTTTCTCTCTATTAAGAGTAACATAGGCTGTTGGTTTTGTATATATGCTTTAAATTATATTGAGGAATTTCCCTTCAATTCCTACTTTGTTGAGTGTTTTTTTTTTATCAAGAATGGATGTTGGATTTTGTCAAATGCCTTTTCTGCATTGATTGATATGATTATGTGGTTCTTTTCTTTTTTCTTATTTATATGATGGATTACACTGATTGTTTTTCTGATGTTGAACCATCCTTGCATTCCTGATATGAATCCCACTTGGTCATGATGATTTTTTTTTTTTTTTTAATGTGTTGCTGGATTCTGATGGCTAGGATTTTGTTGAGAATTTTTGCATCTATATTCATTGTGGTCTATAATTTTCTTTCTTAGTGATGTCCTTCCCTGGTTTGGGTATGAAGGTTATGCTTACGTCATAAAATATATTAAGAAGTTTTCCATCCTCTTCAATATTCTGGACTAAGTTGAGTAGAATTGGTGACAGCTCTTCCCTGAATGTTCGGTAAAACCCACCAGTGAAGTCATCTGGACCTGGACTGCTTTTGTTTGGGAGTTGTTTTTTTTTATGATCTAATCAATTTTTTCTTTTGTTATGGGTCTGTTCATGTTTTCTACTTCACTCTGTTTATGTTTAGGTTGTTGTTGTTGTCAGGTGCCATCGAATCAGAACCAACTCATAGTGACCCCATGTACAGCAGAACGAAACAATGTCCGATCCTGGGCCAACCTCACTACCGCTGCCACACTTGATACCATCAATGATGCCACCTGGCCAATCCA
>NW_006408947.1:900038-902713 GCF_000296735.1 Chrysochloris asiatica | reverse complement strand
TCTGAAATCGATCAAACATGCAATCAAGATGTATTGCTCATTACTGGTGATTGGAATGCAAATGTAGGGCGCAAAGAGGAAGGACCAGTAGTTGGAAAATTTGGACTTGGTGATAGAAATGATGCTGGAGAACGAATGATAGATTTCTGCAAGACAAATGATTTATTTCAAATAGGTCGTGTTTTTCTAAAAATGTATCCATCTCTTCTACATTTTCAAATTTGTTGGAGTACAAATATTCATAGTATTCTGTTATTATCCTTTTGATTTCCTTTGGTTTCATTGTGACATTGCCCGTGTGGTTTCTAATGTATGTCTTCTCCCTCTTTTCTTTTGTTAGGTTTGCCAATGGTCTGTCAAATTTTTTTAATCCTTTCAAAGAACCAGCTTCTTGTACTATTGAGTCTTTCTATAGTTTTTTTGTTTTTTAATCTCATTTATTTCTGCTCTAATCTTTATTATTTCTTTTCTTTTGGTGGCTGTAGGTTCCCTTTGTTGGTCTGTTTCAAATTGTTGTAGATGCTGTGTTAATGTGTTAATTTTGGTCCTTTCTTCTTTTTGTATGTGTGCATTTATTGCATCACATTGTCTTCTCAGCACCACCTTTGCTGTGTCCCAAAGATATTGGTATGCTATGTTTTCCTTCTCATTTACTTCTAGGAACTTTGTGAATTCACATTTTTGTCTACTACTGAGTTGCTTTTCAGCAGGGTGTTATTCAGTTTCCATGTATTTGACTTGATTTCCTTGGTCTTCCTGTTGTTGATTTCTAATTTGATGGCATTGTGGTCTGAGAAGACGCTTTGTAGTATTTTGATATTTGTAAATTTATGGAGGCTTGCTTTGTGGCCTAACACATGGTGTATTCTGGAGAATGTTCCATGTGCACTAGAAAAGAATGTGTATTGTGCTGTTGTTTGGCTGAACGCTTTGTACACATCTATGAAGTCCAGTTGGCTGATTGTGTTGTTTAGTTCCTCTGTGTCTTTGTCAAGTTTCTTTCTGGTTGTTCTATGCATTTTTGAAAGCAGTGTATTAAAATCTCCCACTATTATTGTAGATTCATCTATTTCTTTCTTCAAATCTATTAGAGTTTGCTTTATACATTTTGGAGCTCTTTCATTGGGAGTGTAGTTATTTATTATGGGTATGTCATCTTGTTCAATTGTCCCTTTAATCATGAGATAATGTCCATCTTTATTTATTATGCTGGTTTTTGCCTTAAAGTTTATTATATCAGAGATTAGTATTGCCACCCCTATTCGTTTTTTATTGCAATTAGTTTGGTATATATTTTTCCATCCTTTGACTTTTAATCTGTTTTGTCTCTGTGTTTAAGGTATGCCTCTTGCAGACAATATATTGAAGGATCATGTTTTCTTATCCATTCTGCCACCCTCCATGACTTAACTGGTGCATTTAATCTGTTTACATTCAGTGTAATTATCGATAGGTATGGATTAATAGCTGGCATCATGTTTGTTTGTTTTGTGATGCTGCAGCTTTCTTGTTCTGCATGTCTTCCTATGCTCAGTTCATGTTTTTTGTGTTCTTTCTTGTCAGTTTCCTCATAGTTTTAATGTTTCCATGTTTTTCTTGGATTTTCATTTTCTTGATATGTTGTGAAGTGTTCATTTTCTTTGAGGTTATTCCTAAGTAAACAGATCATAAATTCACATAAATTAAACTGTTTGATTACAGCTTTGACTCTGCTGTCCAGTACAGTAACATGCCCACCGTGACTTTGTAGATTAAATGCTGCCATGTGGCCCCTTCCACTCCTGGGAACCATGAAGAGATTCTACCAACTATAGCCTTGCCTGGATATGCTTGGTGCCTTGGATCAGTGGGTCTTTGTTTTGTCTTCAACAAACTATAACTGTTTTTCTCCTTGCACTTTCCAGTTTGTCTTCATCTGAGAGAGACAACAATAGACATTAACAGTTTACCTAATCAGATAGCCAGAGGTAGATGACTGTATAAGAGACAGGCAACTACCCCAAGATCATGGAATAAGACCACATGAGTAGAGACAAAATGATTGGACATAGCTTATTGCTTTTTATTGTATTTGCTATCTTATTACTATTGTTTATAGACTTAAACCTTAATGTTTGTGGGATTATAATGCTCCCTGTAGAGAAAAAAGTTATTGCTTTGTGATTTA
This sequence comes from Chrysochloris asiatica, assembly GCF_000296735.1. NCBI lineage: Eukaryota > Metazoa > Chordata > Mammalia > Afrosoricida > Chrysochloridae > Chrysochloris > Chrysochloris asiatica. The sequence goes on along the minus strand of NW_006408947.1, from coordinate 900,546 downwards.
TGTTTGGACATTGCTGTGTTTGACTGGTTTTGAAATGATAGTCCATGTCCTTTGTATCTTAGGCTACCCTATTTTTTAAAAAAACACTTTTATTGTGAATGGGATGAAGTTTAACAGAGATCAGTTTTCTATTCAACAATTCATATACATTTGTTTCATGTCATTGATTGCAATCCCCTCAATGTAATATAGTTTCTCTTACTTCATCCCTGTTTCCATTCCTTTTTCCTAATCTTTCTGAACTTTGTTCTTAGGTAAATGCTGCTTTTCTTCCCCGCAACCCCCGTCCCCTGTATGCCCCACCACAAACATGGATATATTTGTAGCAAAGTTAAATATTCATGTACAAATATCCTGTCATGTGTGTGTGTGTATATATATATATATATTGTTGTTGTTGTTAAGTGCTGTCGAGTCGGTTTCGACCCATAGCGACCCTGAACAGGGTTTCTGAGGCTGTAAATCTTTACGGGAGCAGATCGCCTCATCTTTCTCCCGTGGAGCAGCT
>NW_006408947.1:895961-898883 GCF_000296735.1 Chrysochloris asiatica | reverse complement strand
TCTTTCCTCTTTGCTCACAACCTTTGCATTCCAATCACCACTAATGATCAGTACATCTTTTTTTTTTTAATGTTTTATTGTGAATTATGTGATAAAACATTAGTTTTACATTCATCCTATCGTATATTGTTTCATTGCCATGGTTGCAATCCCCTCCGTGCATCATCAGCCAATCAAAGGGTATGCCCTGCAAGCCATCCCCCTTGTCATTAGCAACACAGCCCCTCTCCCTCTCTGGGTCTAGAGGCCCCAGCCGTTCTATCACTCCATGTCATCATCTCTGCCTCCATCTCTGGTGTCACTGCTTCTTTGGGTAGGGTTCTACACTCTGCTTTTCTCCCTTGGTGGTCCCAGTGACCCCCGCTCCTGGACTGCAAAGTCAACCACTCCCGTCCTTTTGCTACAAAATGTCTACCTTTACATTTCCAACCCTCACAGTCAGTTCTGATAGCAATTATTCAATATTGTACCACATGAATGCCATCCCCATCTCTTTTTATTAGCCCCACCCAGACAGATTGGATACTACTCAGTGGAGATTCTACCTTCCTTCACGCCCTCTGGATCTAGGCTCCCTCTTGAAAGCTTGCAAGTCAGTCATTGCTTGCCTTTGTAGCCCCCCATTTTCATAGCCATTTCCAAGTTGCCCATCCCTGTCTACCCTGTGTATCAAGGGGTTGGGAATGATCCTTGCTATAAAGATTTGTTCCCTCTATTGAGCTACTGCATCCATAGGTGTAGGTCAAGTTCATCAAATTGTATCAGATTACTCTTTTTTCTTCTTCTAGTTGAGTTCTGATCATCCAGCCATTGATGCCAGCTCAGGTGGGTATTATCTGTAAGTGTGGGTGTTCTTATGCATATGCCTTCACTTCTTATCAGCTGGACACTTCACTCTCCACTCTAGTCCTCTGTGACTATTTCATTGACTTTTGGCCCAGTAGTCCCCAGGTCCTGCCACACTGCCAGCCAACCAGGTCTCCACCTGATCAATACATCTTTATTGCATGTATGATCAATTTCAGATTGACAAAGTTGGTAGAATTCTATTATTTCATCCTCACTGGCTTTAGTGTTTGGTGCATAAATTTGAACAATAGTAGTATTAACTGGTCTTCCCTGTAGGTGCATGGATGTTATCCTATCACAGTGCTGTACCTCATGACTGATCTTGATATGTTCTTTTTGACAATGAATACAACACCATTCCTCTTTAATTTGTCATTCCTGGCATAGTAAACCATGTGGTTGCCAGATTCAAAATGGCCAATACCAGTCCCTTTCAGCTCACTAATGCCTAAGATATTGATGTTTATGCATTCAATTTCATTTTTGACAATTCCTAATTTTCCTAGATTCATACTTTGTAAATTCCATGTTCTGATTATTAATGGATATTTACAGCTGTTTCTTTTAATTTGGAGTTGTGCCCCATCAGCAAATGAAGGTCCTGCAGGCTTTACTCCCAAGGGCTTTCCTCCATATGTATCATCATGGTCATCTCTACTTTGAGGAGGCAGCTCTTCCTCAGCTGCATTTTGAGTGCCTTCCAACCTGAGGGGTTCATTTTTCTAGCACAGTGTTTCTCTGCTATTTGTAAGGTTTTCAGTGCCTAAATATTCAGAAGTAGTTCGTCACTCCTTCTTCCTAGTCTGTCTTCGTCTAGAAGCTCATCTGAAACCTGTCTACCATGGGTGACCCTGCTGGTATTTAAAATAACAGAGGCATAGCTTCCAAAATCACAGCAACTCACAAGCCACCACAGTATGACAAACAGACAGATGAGTGGTGGTTACAATAGTAGGGAAGGAAACAAATTAGACAGTCAAACACTTAAGTATTTTTTCCTCCTCCTTTACCCATTCAGACTATGTCTCAATCCATGTATTTAATGACAGAATACCGTTGTTCCAAAGTTGTGTATAACTATTTGCCCCTATCCCATTTAGGCCATGCATACCACCCTAATTCTTCCCCTATCTTCATTGTTTTTCTGCCACCCTCCATTTCACCTGAGCTAGCATGAGTCTATCTGCTAGCCTGTGAATTACTCTCCCTCTCCCTGGTGTGGTGGTGCTGTGGGTTAATGCACTGGAGTGCAAAATCGTTTGAACCCCAAGGTCAGTGGTTCAAACTCACCAGCCACTCCTCAGAAACCCTATACAGGGTCACTGTAGGTCAGAATCAACTCAATGGCACTTAATAGTAACAACCCTTCCACTCATGGTAATCATCAAAAAAAAAAAAAAAAAGAAAGAAACTTCTTTTAGTATGGAAGCCTTTTCTTAAGCTTTTACAATAATGAACTCAACACAATATTTGTCCCTTTGTGATTGACTAATTTCACTCAGTATAATGTCCTCCAGGTCCAGGGTGTTTGGCAGATTCGTCATTATTCTTCAAGGTAATATAGTATTCCATTGTGTGCATACACCAAGGTTTGTTTATCCATTCTTCCGTTGATGGGCACTTAGGCTGTCTCCATCTTTTTACTATCATGAATCGTGCTGCAATGAACATTGATGTGCATATATCGACTCATGTCCTGGCTCATATTTCTTGTGGATATATACTAAGTTGAGGGATTGCTGGGTCATAAGGTATTTCTGTTTCCAACTTTCTGAGGAATCCTCATTCCATTTACTTGAGTGGCTGAGCCTATTTACAGTCCCACCAGCAATGTGTCTCTCCACATCCTTGCCAGCATTAGTTACAGTTGTTGTTGTTGTTTTTTAACTTTGCTGTTAATGCTGGTATGAGATGATATCTCATTGTTTTGATGTGCATTTCTCTAATGGCTAACAAATTGGTTTGAACTACAAGGTAGTTGAAATATTTACTTATGAAGATTAAAGAGCACAGCCTTCGATATGGATTGCATCTCAATGTCAAGAAAACAAAAATCCTCACCACTGGACCAAT
>NW_006408947.1:890290-895376 GCF_000296735.1 Chrysochloris asiatica | reverse complement strand
TGAGGTTGGCCCAGGATCGAACATTGTTTCGTTCTGCTGTGCATGGAGTCGCTATGAGTCGGTTCCGACTCGATGGCACCTGACAACAACAACAAAAACACAAGGTAGGTGGTTCAATCTCACCAGCCTCCCCTAGAAAACACTACACAGGGTTGCTATGGGTTGGAACTGACTTGATGGTACTTAACAACAACAACAACAGTGGTTAAAAATCATGAACCTTTCTTCATATTAGTTGGCTGCCTAAATGTCTTCCTTGGTGAAGTAGCTGTTTATGTCCTGTGCCCATTTTTAAATTGGGTTTTTTGTCTTTTTATTATAGAGGTGCTGTAGTTTTCTATAAATATTGGAGAATAGTCCCTTGTCTGATAAGTGGTTGCAAAAAACTTTTTCACAGTTTGTGGGCTCCCTTTTAATTCTTTTGGAGAAATGTTTAGATGCATATAAGTTTCTAATTTTTAGGAAGTCCCAGTCATATATGTTGTCTTCTTCATAAAAACTATTGGGTAGTTTTCCAAGCTTTTCTATGTTTTGGAATGTTGTTGTTGTTGTTATGTGCCGTGGAGTCGGTTCCGACTCATAGCGACCCTGCACAGGGTTTCCAAGGCTGTTAATCTTTACGGGAGCAGAACGCCTCATCTTTCTCCCGTGGAACCGCTGGTAGTTTTGAACTGCTGACCTTACGGTTCGCAGCCCGATTCGTAACCACTACGGTACCAGGAATAGCTTTAGTAAATTTGGTGTTATCTTTGAATGATTGTTAAAATGTACCAGTAAAGCCATTTTGGCCTGGACTTTTTTTGTTGGGAGTTTTTTAATGATCTGATTGGTTTCTTTTGTTGTTGTTGTTAAGATTTCTTTGTTGTTCAAGTTTTTCTCCTTCACTCTGTTAGGTTTTTTTATGTTTTTTTTTTTTTTTAAAACGTGCCCACTTCTTCCAGATTTTCAAATTTATTTGAATACAAGTCATCACGTTTTTATCCTTTTTATTTCTGTTGGTTCTGTTGTGATGTCACCCATATGATTTCTTATGTGTGTTATTTGTGTCTCTTCCCTCTTTTCTTTTGTTAAAGTTGCCAATGGTTTGTCAATTTTATTAATACTTTCAAAGAACCAACTTCTTGTTTATTCTTTCTATTGTTTTTTGGTTTTCTAATTTGTTTATTTCTTCTATAATATTTATTATTTCTATTCTTCTGGTAATTGTAGGCATACTTTGATGGTTTTTTCTAATTGTTGGGGATGTTATTTTACTGTGTTGAGTTTGGTTCTTCTTTTGAATGTGTGCATTTATTGCTGTAAATTTCCCTATTATTGTTGGTCGGTGCCATCGAATTGGTACCAACTCAGAGCAATACCATGGACAATAGAAACACTGCCTGGTCCTGAATGAACCTTAGAATCATTGCTACATTTGTGCCCATAGCTCCTGCCACTGTGACAATATATCTCATTGGGGGTCTTCCTCTTTTTCTCCAACTCTTCATTTTATCCAACATAATATCCTTCTCTAAGGATTGCTCCCTCCTGACAATATGTCTAAGTATGAGAGATGAAGTCTGTCCATCCTGGCTTCCAGGGAGCATTCTGGCTGTATTTCTACAAACACAGATCTGTTTGTTCTCCTGGCAGTCCATGTTACATTTAATAATCTCTTCTGGAAGTTCTTTGCAGCCAATTTTTAATTATCTTTAGCAGAAGTTTGATTTCATGGTATATCAATGCTATTGTTTGACGATTTCCCCATTTTGCTAAGTCAACTCTCTTTGGCACAAATATGGGTCTCAAATGCATGAATTCGTCTATGGTCTTCCTTATTCACTGGCCAACTTTCACATGCATATGAGGATTTTTGAAAATACCATAACTTGGGTCAGGTGCACCTTAGTCCTCAAACTAACAACTTTGCTCTTTAACACTTTAAAGAGTCCCTGTGCAGCAGATTTGCCTAATGCAATACATCATTTGATTTCCTGACCGCTGCTTCCATGAGTGTTGATAGTTGATATGAGCAAAATGAAATCTTTGACAACTTCAATCTTCTCCATTGATATGGATTTGTTTAAAGGTCCAGTATTGACGATTTTTGTTTTCTTTACATTAAGATGCAATCCATACCGAAGGCTGTGGTCTTTGATCTTTATCAGTAAATATTTTAAGTGCTCTTCACTTTCAGCAAGCATGGTTGTATCATCTGCATATCGCAGGCAGTTAATGAGTATGCCTCCAATTCTGATGCCATGTTTTTGTCATACAATCCATTTTCTTGGATTATTTGCTCTGCATACAGGTTGAATAAATATGGTGAAAGAATACAACCTTGATATATATCTTTTCTAATTTTAAACCATTCAGTGTTCCCTTGATCTGGTCAAACAACTGCCTCTTGGTCTATGTACAGACTCTTCACAAGAATAATTAGGTGCTCAGGAATACTCATTCTCTGCAGTGCTGCCTATAACTTGTCATTATCCATACAATTGAAATCCTTTGCTTAGTCAATAAAGCACAAATAAACATTTCTCTAGTATTGTGTTTTCTGCCAATATCCATCTGATGTCAGCAATGATATCCCTCATTCCATATCCTCTTCTGAGTATGGCTTGAACCTCTGGAAGTTCTCTGCAGCCGTTTTTAAATTATCTTTAACAAAAGATTGCTTGCATGGTATATTAACAATACTGCCCGATGATTTCCACATTCCATTGGGTGAACTCTCTTTGGAATGGACACATATATGGATCTCTTCCAGTCAGTTGGTCAAGTGGTTGTCTTCCCAATTTCTTGGCATAGATGATTGAGTGCCTCCAGTGCTGCATCAGTTTGTTGAAAGATTTCAATCTGTATTCCATCAATTCCTGAAGACTTGTTCTTTGTCAATGCCTTCAACGTACCTTGGACATCTTCCTTCAGTATCATTAGCTCTTGATCATATGCTCTTCAAATGGTTGATCATCAACTATCTCTTTCAGGTATAGTGACTCTATTCCTTCCATCTTCTTTTGATGCTTTCTGCATCATTCAATCGTTTGTCTATAGAATCCTTCAATATTGCAATCTAGGCTTGAATTTTTTCTTCTGTTCCCTCAGCTTGAGAAATGCTGAGCATGTTCTTCCCTCTTGGATTTCTAACTGCAGGTCTTTGCATTTTTTGTTATAATGTTTGATTTGTCTTCTCAAATGGCCTTTAAAATTGTTCAGTTCAGCTGTTTTACTTGTCATTTGTTCCATTTGTTTGTTTAACCATGGAGATCATGTTTCAGAGCCTCTTCTGACATCTAATTTGGTCTTGTCCTTCTTTGTCTTCTTAAGGATCTTTTACTTTCTTCCTGTATTAATGTTTTTTATGCTATCCCACAACTCTTCTGGTCTTTGGTCTTTAGTGTCTAATGTGTCAAATCTGTTCTTCAGATGATATTTAAATTCTGGTGGGATATGTTCAATGTCATATTTTGACTCTCATGGACTTGTTTTAATTTTCTTCAGCTTCAGCCTGCACTTGCATAGGAACAACTAATGGTCTGTTCCACAGTCAGCACCAGGCCTTGTTTTTTCCACCATATCTTTTCACAAGTGTAGTGAATTTGATTTCTGTGTATTCCTTCTGGTGAGGTCCATGTGCATAGCCATCTTTTATGTTGTTTAAAAAGGGTATTTGCAAAGAAGAGGTCATTGGTCTTGCAAAATTCTATCACGCAATCTCCTATATCATTTCTATCACCATGGTCATATTTTCCAACTACCGATCCTTCCTCCTTGTTTCCAACCTTTGCATTCCAATCGTTAGTAATTATAAATACATCTTGATTGCATGTTTGATCAGTTTCAGACTGATTAAGTTAGTAGAATTCTTCAATTTGTCATTCCCAGCATAGCAAACCCATGTGATTTTTAGACTTAAAATGGCTAATACTAGCCCATTTCAGCTCACTAACTCCTAGGATGGAGTCCTGGTGTGGCACTGTGGCATAAAGCACTGGACTGCACGGTTGGTTTGAAGCACAAGGTAAGTGGTTCAAATTCACCAGCCTTTCCTTGGAAGCCTTATACAGGGCCACTATGATTTAGAACTGACTCGACAGCACTTAACAACAACCATAATGCTTAGGATATTGATATTTATATGTTCCATTTCACTTTTTTTTAATTTACAATTTTCCTAGATTCATACTTTATACATTTCATGTTCCAATTATTAATGGATGTTTACAACTGTTTCTCTTCATTTTGAATTGTGCCCCATCAGCAAATGAAGATCCTGAAGGCATTACTCCATCCATGTCATTACGGTCAGATCTACTTTGAGGAGGCAGTTCTTCCCCAGTTATGTTTTGAGTGCCTTCCAGCCTGAGAGGCTCATCTTCTGGCACCATATATGACAATATTCTGGTACTCTTCTCCATGTTTCAGTACTCAATATTTTGGTGCTGACAGTGTTTCCACTGTTATTCATAAGTTTTTTGGTAACTAAATATTTGTATGTATTCTGTTGCTCTCTCCTAGTTTGTATTCATCTGGAAGCTTAGCTGAAACATGTCCACTGTGAGTAACCATGCTGGTACTTAAAATACCCATGGCGTAGCTTCCAACATCACAGCTACACACAAGCCACCATAGTATGGCAAACTGACAGGTGAGTGGTAGAAATTGCCCTATAAGCTACTGCTTTTGCTGTGTACCAAAAGTCTTGGTATGTTGTGTTTTCATTCTCATTTACTTCAATAATTTTTTTTTCTTTCCTTTTTAATTTATTGTATTTCCAGTGGCTTTTAACCAGATGTTATTTAGTTATCATGTATTTGATTTTGTTTCCTTGATCTTCCTATGGTTGATTTCTAATTTTATAAGATTGTGATCTGAGAACATGGTATGTAGTATTTTTATGTTTTAAATTTTATTTAGGCTTGTTTTGTGGCTTAACATATGGCCTATTCTGGAGAATATTTTGTGTTCAAACAGACATGGCAGTCCAGCGCCTTAACCCTCAGCACTACAAATAAGATGAATGAGTTACGCATAAAATAGAATAGTCAGAATAAGAATAAGGTTGGAGGCCTGTCACTCCCCGACTTCAAAATTTACTACA
>NW_006408947.1:887626-888935 GCF_000296735.1 Chrysochloris asiatica | reverse complement strand
GAACAGATGGGAGAACAATTGGGCATGTTTGAATGGGCTAAGTGGGACAGAGATAAAGAATGATGTATGCACAACCTTGGAACTACAGGGCTCTGGGATACAGAGATTGTCTCATGGTTGGAATGGGGAAAACGGGGGATAATGTTAAGATGCTCAGCAGTCTTTTGAATCTTGGTTTTCCTTGCATTATAATATAAAATAGACACCGGAGGGGGAGAGAAAGGAATAGTCACAAACATCGCCATAGAAAGCTTGTAAGTTCGTCTTCTGCCTATAACTGATTGGAATACCTAAAATGGGGCTATAAAGTGCCCAGGGAATGAGGCTTGCTGCGGAGCCTCTGCAATTCATAAGACTATAGGTAGAAGCCTGAGCCACATCCAGATCTCCAGAGATGGGAAATTCCCACTTGAAAGGACGAGCAAACCAGCCTGGAGCGGCTAGAAGAACAGAAGATACTTCTTGAAAGAAAGACCTACAGGAAAAATACAAAACAATAGAGGCAGCTGGACTGTTACTACAAGAACAAACAAATCGCTTCCCTAGGAAACATCACAGCAAGTGTTCGGGTCCCCTTAATGTAAACCCCCTTCCAAGGCTAAGACTCAACGGAAATACGTCACACTCTGATTGGTGACCACACGCATCGCCGATAGGGAGAAGTGGGGTAAAATCAGCAATGAAGTGGCAAGCTAAGCCCTACAATGTTCGGTGGGCTTCTGTGGAACCTGATTGGCCAGCAGTGTAGGGAGACCTGGGTACTCTTGGGCCCAGAGTCAGCGGCGTGGTCACAGAGGACTAGAGTGGAGAGTGAAGCTACCAGCTGATAGGAAGAGAGGGCATATGCACAAGAACACCCACACCTGCAGATGGTACCCACGTGACCTGGCCCCGATGAATGGATGATCAGAACTCAACCAGGAGAAGAAACAAGAAGAAAAAAAAAAAAGAGTGACCTGATACAATTTGATGAACTTGACCTACACCTATGGATGCAATAACCCAAAAGAGGGAACAAATCCTTACAGCAAGAAACATTCCACTCCCTCCACACACAGAGTAGACAGAGATGGGCAATGTGGACATTGGATACCCAAATTGGGTGTGGGGGGGGCGGACTACAAAGGCAAGAAGTGACTGGCTTATAAGATTTCAAGAGGGAACCTAGAGCTAGAGGGCATGGAGAAAGACAGAATCTCCAGTGAGTAGTATCCAATCTGTCTAGGCGGAGCTGATGAAATGAAATGCAGAAGGGTCACTTGTGATACAATAGTGAATGATTGTTATCAGGACTGATTGTGAGGGTTGG
>NW_006408947.1:880441-886218 GCF_000296735.1 Chrysochloris asiatica | reverse complement strand
GGGGGGAGTGTAGGGGGCGGGTTTATAGGGTATACCCTTTGGTCCGTTGATGATGCATGGAGGGGATTGGAACCATGGCAATGAAACGATGTGTGGTGGAACGAATGTAAAACTAAAGTTCTCCCATGTAAAATATCATATAATTCACAATAAAACATGGGAAAAAAATGTTAAAAAAAAAAATAGAATAGTCAACCATTTGAGATCAAAAGGGCAGCACTTATCTAAGGATAGAATTCAGAAGGGTTGAGTTCGGTTTGGGGGTGGGGAAAGCAGAGATAGACAGTGAAAACTCCTCTACTAAAACCCTCAAAAAAGCAGAGAAAGAGCAGTCTGCAGAAAAACTGTGGAGCTTTGGATCTTGTTTAAGGTTCCGAGCGCCAGTTCCCCAGGCCCATTTCCCTGGCAGAAGAAATCTGCTGGTGGAATAAAAATACGGTGATTTCTGAATCAATCAAGCCATGGTGGCCAGCAGCCAGAAGTCCTCAGGCCAGAGGGTGGGGTCACAGCCAAGCAGAGGCAGTAACCCAGGGCTAGAAGCTGTAGAGCAGCACGTCTGAAGGGAGAGGTGTGACTGATTTTTCACCTTTCACTTTTCATTTTTCACTTATCTGTGCTCTTCACTTTGATCGCACCCTCACTGCACAGCCCAGATACGTTCAGGCGGGTGGGAGCACACCCCCAAAAGGGTCCAACATTGCACCCACAGTTTTCCAACCGCACAGAGAGGAAATCCCGCAGGCTGCTTCTTATGATTTTTTTTTCTTCATGTTTTATTGTGAATTATATGATATTTTATGAGAGAACTTTAGTTTTACATTCATTCCACCATATATCGTTTCATTGCCATGGTTCCAATCCCCTCCATGCATCATCAACGGACCAAAGGGTATACCCTATAAACCTGCCCCCTACACTCCCCCCCCGCCCCCATTCTTCAGCACACAGTCCCTCTCCCTCTCTGGATCCAAAGTCCCCAGCTGTTTCATCACTCCACGTCATTGTCTCTGCCTCCATCTCGGGCCTCGCTGCTTCTCTGGGTAGGGTCCCGCTCTCGACTCTTCTCCGTTGATGGTCCCAGAGACCTCCGCTCCTAGGTTGGAGAGTTAATCACTCCCTTCCTTGCTACAAAACATCTACCTTTACATTTCCAACCCTCACAATCAGTCCTGATAACAATCATTCACTATTGTATCACAAGTGACCCTTCTGCATTTCATTTCATCAGCTCCACCTAGACAGATTGGATAGTACTCACTGGGAATTCTGCCTTTCTCCATGCCCCTTAGCTCTAGGTTCCTTCTTGAAAGTTTGTAAGCCAGTCACTGCTTGCCTTTGTAGTCCCTCCCCCCCCCCCATTTGGGTATCCAATGTCCACATTGCCCATCTCTGTCTACTCTGTGTGTGGAGGGGGTAGGAATGTTTCTTGCTGTAAGGATTTGTTCCCTCTTTTGGGTTATTGCATCCATAGGTGTAGGTCAAGTTCATCAAATTGTATCAGGCCACTCTTTTTTTCTTCTTCTTCTTCTTGTTTCTTCTCCTGGTTGAGTTCTGATTCATCGGGGCCAGGTCACGTGGGTACCATCTGCAGGTGTGGGTGTTCTTGTGCGTATGCCCTCTCTTCCTATCAGCTGGTAGCTTCACTCTCCACTCTAGTCCTCTGTGGCCATGCCGCTGACTCTGGGCCCAGGAGTCCCCAGGTCTCCCTACACTGCTGGCCAACCAGGTCCCCATCTGGGTCCTCTTATGATGTTTTGACCCTGGGAATCAGTCCCATAGTTAACCTAAGCAGGACCCTTTGCACAGCAAAGGCCAATGAACAGTGTCAATCACAATTTTATTTTTGTTTTTGATTGGTGGTTTCTGTCTCTGCTTTTATATTATTTCTGTCTTTGGTCCTTTTGGCCTCACTTTTCTCCCATGAAAGGTAAGGCAGGGAGAGCATTCTCTTGGGTAAGGTAGGGGGAGCTACCCCATAGTAACCCACGATCTGGACAAGAACCAAAACCAGCTGCTAGGCATTACACATGAACAGGGAAACCTATCTCGAGATTACATCCACCAGGAGTTGCTCAGCAAGCTTAACAACAAAGCAACATACATCTATTTAAGCATAAAAACTCACAAAACTGTTGAAAATGTCCAAGATAATACAATTAAAGATATCAGCACATGTCCAAGAACAGAAAAAAGTAACAGATAAATGAGCTGGAGGCAGACACAGACTTTCCAGTAGAAGAGCAGTCTCTAGATCTGCCTGAGAAAGAATTCAGAAGAATAATATGGAAACAAATTCAAATGTTCCCAAAGGGGGTGGAGGAAAATAAGGAAGAAGTCAGGAAAGTGCTACAGGAGCAAACAAGATTGATACGGCATTGGAAACATTCCAAAACCTGCAAAAAGAAGTCCAGATGATTAATAATAAAATATCAGAAATGGACAATACACTGAAAGGGCAAAGGAGCAGAATGGAAGAGATGGAAGCCAGAATTAGTGAGCTGGAAGACAAATCTCTCAATGCTGCTAAGATAGGAGAGCAAGCAGAAGAAAGGATTAAAAAATCTGAAGAAGAGTCTAAAATTCATGCTGGATAACATGAAGAAAAATAACTTAAGAATTATTGGTATTCCAGAACAGGAAGAATCACAGAAGTCCACAGAAGAGATAGCTGAAGAGCTTCTGGAAGAAAATTTTCCTAACATCTTGAAGGATTAGAAGATAAACATTCAAGAAGCTGAAAAATAAACATTCAAGAAGCTGAAAGAACCCCAGGAAGGATAGTTCCCAAAAGAAAATTACCGAGATATATCATAATCAAGCTCTCCAAAATCAAAGACAAAGACAGAATCCTAAAAGCAGCCAGGGAAAAGAGAAGTGTCACCTACAAAGGCAAGCAAAGCAGGTTAAGCTTTGACTTCTCACCAGAAACCATGCAGGCAAGAAGGCAGTGGGGAGACATATATAAAACCCTAAAAGAAAAAACTGCCAACCAAGAATCATCTATCAAGCAAAACTGTCAATCAAATACAATGGTGCAATCAAAACATTCCAGGATAAACAGAAGCTAAGAGATTTTGTTAAAGCCAATCCAGTGCTTCAAAACATCTTAAAGGGAGTTCTTTGGAATGAAAACCAGCAAGAACGGACAACAACCAGAGATTTACATACATGGCAACACCACCAGGAACTTGGTTGATGGATAGCAGAGTTCAGAACAGAACAAAATTACAGCAATGAATTCAGAGGACCTGTGAGGCCAACCAAAGATCAAAATATTAAGAAAATCAAAGAAAGGAAAAATATAAGACCAGAGATCTAGGTGGTGAGGAGGTCAAGCAGATGGCAGGATACAATAAACTGCCTTAAACTCAGGGAAAACTTAACAGACTATAGGGTATCCTCAAAGAAAATTAATACTTCACCATGAAAATGAAGACCCAAGCAGAACAAGGAAACATTAAAACAAAGAAACCAACAAGAAATAGTACAAAAAACATGAACACAACACAAGAAGGCATGCAGAACAAAGGAACAAACAGAACCACACACACACACAAATAACATAATGTCAGCAGTTAATCCATGCCTATCAATAATTACACTGAATGTCAATGGATTAAATGCACCAGTGAAGAGACAGAAAGTGGGTGAATGGATAAGAAAACAAGACCCTTCAATATGCTGCCTGCAAGAGACACACCTTACACACAAAGACAAAAACAGACTAAAAGTTCAAGGATGGAGAATTCAGAAGGGTTAAGAAAAAAAGAATGGAAATAAAAATCACAGGGAGGAAGTAGGATAAGTGATATGACATTGAGTGGATTGCAATCACTGATATGAAGTGTATGATTTGATGGTGTAAAACTGAAGATCTGCTCTGTGTACCTTCACCCATTTCACTGTAAGAGCTTACATTTTTGTTTTCTTTCTCTCCAATGTCCAGGCTTGCTATAATTGCAAATACCAGATTTAATGCTTCCAAAGGACTTGGATTCACTGTTGGTTCTAATTGCAAGGTCAGAGAGTATCATCAGAAAAATAAGAATTGAGTGGTTAGGAAGAAACTGTTGCTAGAGAGGCAGAGGAAGAAGCTTGAGGTTCAAATAGACCTTGCAGTCCAGTGCTTTATCCTGCAGCACCACACCAGGACTCTATCATGTGCTTTAAAACTTCAAAATACCAATGATAACTTTCTCTTCTAATCTACTACGCAGAATTGCTAAAGTAGCCACCTATTCCTCTAGCCTGTCTTTAATAAAGGCTTACTAGCATTGTAAACCAAGGAGCTCTGGTAGTGTAGTGGTTACGAATTGGGTTAACCTCAAGGTAGGTGGTTTGAAACTAGCAGCCGTTCCACAGGAGAAAGATAAGGCTTTCTGCTTCCATAAAGATATACAGCCTAGGAAACCGTGTGCAGGGTCACTATGAGTCAGAACCAACTGAACAGTACTTAACAAAAACAAAGCATTGTAAACCACCACTCATCTTTCAGTTTGTCAAATGGTGGTGGCTGGCATGTTGCTGTGGTTCTGGAAGCTGTGCCAGGGGTATTTTAAATACCAGCAGGGTCACCACAGTGGGGATGTTTCAGCTGAGCTTTTAATGAAAACAGACTAGGATAAAGAAAAGATTGACTCCTTGGGAATATTAAGTCACTGAAAACCTTATGAATAGCAGTTGGAATACTCTCAGCACCAGAATATTGAATGTTGCCACATGATGAAGAGCACCAGAAATATTGCCATTCATAGCGCTGGAACATGAGCTCCTCAATTTGGAAGGCACTCAAAATACAACTGGGAAAGAGTTGCCTCCTCAAAGTAGAGTTAATCATGAGGACACGAATGGAGTTAAGCCTTCAGGACCTTCATTTGCTGATGGGGGAAAACTCAAAATGAAGAAAATCAGCTGCAAACATCCATTAATAATTAGAACAGGGAATGTACGAAGTTTAAATTTAGGAAAATTGGAAATTTTCAATCCTGAAAAGAGAAGAGATAAGCATTCAAGAAGCTCAACGAACCCCAGAAAGGATAGACACTAAAAGAAAATCACCAAGACATATCATAATCAAGCTCTCCAAAATCAAAGATAAGGGCAGAATCCTGAAAGCAGCTAGGGAAAAGAGACTTGTAACATACAAAGGCAAGCAAATCAGATTAAGCTGGGATTGCTCAGCAGAAACCATGCAGGCAAGAAGGCAATGGGGAGACATATATAAAACCTTTATTAAGAGGAAAAAAAAACTGCCACCCAAGAATCCTCTACCCAGCAAAGCTGTCAATCAAATATGACGGTGTAATCAAAACATTCCAGGATAAACAGAAGCTAAGGGATTTTGCCAGAGCCAACCCTGAGATGAAAAACATCCTAAAGGGAATTCTGTGGACTGAGAACCAACAAGAACAGACAACAACCAGAGATTGACACACGTGGCAGCATCACCCTGAACTCAATAGATAAATGGAAGAGTTGAGAGCAGAATAAAATTAAGAACAGAGGATCTGGGAGATCAGTTTATGATCAAAACAATTACAGTGTGAAAGAGGTAAACACAGAGGAACAGAGTTCCAGGTGGTGAAAGGTCAGGTAGATTGCAGGATAAAAGACTGTGATAAATAGAGGGAAAAGTTATATGGAATATGTGCAGCCAACAAACATATGAAGAAATGTTCACCATCACTAGCCATTAGAGAGATGCAAATCAAAACAACAATGAGATATCATATCACACCAACAATAACAGCAAAGATGAAAAATGTAGAGGACAATAA
>NW_006408947.1:872943-876485 GCF_000296735.1 Chrysochloris asiatica | reverse complement strand
AATAAAGGAAAGAAGGGCAAATTGCTACAATTTGATGAACCTGACCTATACTTATGGAGGTAGTAACTCTAAATACCAGTAGAGAGGGAAGGAGTCTTCACATCCAGTATCAATGCCATCCTCTCTGTACAGTGTAGGTAAGGGCGAGCAGCTTAGACATTGGCTACCTAAAATAGGGGGAGGGGGGCTATAAAGGCACGAAGTGACTGGCTTACAAGGTTTCATGATGGAGTTTAGTTTAAGAGTGTATGGGGGAAGAAAGAGTTCCCACTGAATAGTTTTCATCTTGTCTAGATGGGTCTGGTGAAAAGAGGTGGGGATAAGATTCTTAGGAATCAATAGTGAGTAATTGTTATGATGACTAATTGCGACTATCACAATTGTAAAGGTAGAAGTTTTGTAACAAAAACAGGGGAGTGGTTAATAAAAGTCCAGAAAGAGAGGACCCTAGGACCATCAAGGGAGAAGAGCACAAGCAGAATGCAGGACCTTATCCAGAGAAGCAGCATTGCCTGAGACAGAGGCAGAGATGGGGTCATGGAGAATGGGAGCGGCTGAGGACTCTAGATTCATGGGAAGAGACAGACTAAGAGCTGGTAGCCAGGAGGCAGACTTGCAGTATGTGCCCCTTTGAGGTGTAAATTATTATATATGCCTGAGTGGTTATTTTTTAAAGAGCTAAAGTGAATAGTGAGAAATACTGTTAACTGATGGTACATGTAGGGGATTATATTCATTGTAATGAAACAAAGTGTATGATTTGTTGGATGTAAAACTGATGATCTGCCCTGTAAACTTTCATTCAATCCACAATAAAAAAGCCTTTTAAAAAAGGTGGGGAGGGGATCGAGGTAAATACTGTTGACTGATGGTACATGGAGGGGATTGTAATCATTGCAACGAAGCAAAATATGATTTATGGAATGTAAAACTGATAATCTGCCTTGTAAACTTTAACTCAATTCACAATAAAACTTCTTTAAAAATTAAAAAAAAATTTTTAAATGAATGGAACACATAAATATCAATATCCTAGGCATTAGTGAGCTGAAATGGACTGGTATAGGCCATTTTGAATTTGACAATCACATGGTTTACTATGCCAGGAATGACAAATTGAAGAGGCGTGGCATAGCATTCATCTTCAAAAAGAACATATCAAGATCTGTCTTGAAATACAATGCTATCTGTGATAGGATAAAATCCATATGCCTACAAGGAAGTCCAGTTAATACCACATTATTCAAATTTACACACCAACCACTAAAACCAGGGATGATAAAAATTTAAGAATTCTACCAACTTCTTCAGTCTGAAATTGTATAAACATGCAATCAAGATATATTAGTAATTACTGGTGATTGGAATGCAAAGGGTGGAAACAAAGAGGATGGATCAGTCGTTGGAAAATATGGCCTTGGTGATAGAAATGATGCTGAAGATTGCATGATAGAAGTTTGCAAGACCAATGACTTTATTATAAACACCTTTTTAAAACAACATAAAAGATGACTATACACATGACGTTACCAGAAGAAATACACAGAAATCAAATAGACTACATTTGTGGAAAGAGATGGTGAAAAAGCCCCATATTATCAGCCAAAACAAGGCTGGAGGCAGACTGTGGAACAGATCATTAATTGCTGATATGCAAGTTCAGGCTGAAGCTGAAGAAAATTAAAACAAGTCCGTGAGAGCCAAAATAAAACCTTGAACATATCCCACCTGAATTTAGAGATAATCTCAAGAACAGATTTGATGCGTTAGACTCTAAAGACCGAAGGCCAGAAGAGTTGTGTGATAACATCAAGAAAATCATACAAGAAGAAAGCAAAAGTTCATTAAGAAGACAAGAAAGAAGGAAAAGACCAAAATGGATGTCAGAAACGATTCTGAAACATGCTCTCCAGCATAGAAATGCAAAAGCAAATGAAAAAAATGACAAGACAAAGATCTGAACAGAAAGTTTCAAAGGTCAGCTTAAGAGGACAATGCCAAATATTATAGTGAAATGTGCTAAGACCGGGAGTTAGAAAACCCAAAGGGAAGAACACGCCCAGCATTTCTCAAGCTGAGGGAACTCAAGAAAAAAATCCAAGTCTCAGAATGATTCTATGGGCAAAATATTAAATGATGAAGAAAGCATCAAAATGAAGAAAGTATCAAAAAGAAATGGTTGATGTTCAACCATTTCAAGAGGTAGCATGTAATCAAGAGTCAGTGACACTGAAGGAAGAAGTCCAAGGTACATTGAAGACATTGGCAAAGAATAAGACTCCAGGAAGCGATGCAATACAAATTGAAATCTTTCAACAAACTGATGCAGCACTGGAGGCACTCAATCATCTAAGTCAAGAAATCTGGAAGGCAACTACCTGGCCAACTGACTGGAGAGATCCATATTTGTGCCCTTTCCAAAGAGAGGTGACCCATAGGAATGCAATCATTGGGCAATACCATTAATATCACATGCATGTAAAATCTCACTAAAGATACACAAAAACGGCTGTAACCATACACTGACAGAGAACTTCCAGAAGTTCAAGCCAAATTCAGAAGAGGCATGGAATGAGGGATGTCATTGCTAATGTCAGACGATTCTTGGATAAAAGAGAATACCAGAATACCTGTGTTTTACTGACTATACAAAGGCTTTCGATTGTGTGGATCATGACCAGTTATGAACAACATTGCAAAGAATGAGTATTCCATAGCAGTTAACTATGCTCATGAGGAACCTGTACATAGACCAAGAGGCAGTGGTTCGTACTAAACAAGAGACCACTGAATGGTTTAAAACTAGTAAAGGTGTGCATCAGGGTTGTATCACTTCACCATATTTATTCAATCTGTATACTGTGCAAATAATC
Source organism: Chrysochloris asiatica (assembly GCF_000296735.1). Lineage (NCBI taxonomy): Eukaryota > Metazoa > Chordata > Mammalia > Afrosoricida > Chrysochloridae > Chrysochloris > Chrysochloris asiatica. The sequence continues at coordinate 873,612 of NW_006408947.1, read as the reverse complement.
TGCGACGCTGGATTATATGAAGAAAAGAGTGGTATTAGAATTGGAGAAAGACTCATTAACAACCTGCAATATGCAGATGATAGATACAACCTTGCTTGCTGAAAGCAAAGAGGACTTAAAATACCTACTGATGAAGATCAAAGACCATAGCCTTCAGCATGGGTTGCATCTCAAAGTAAAGAAAACAAAAATCCTCAATACTAGACCATTAAACAACATCCATATTAATGGACAAGATTGAAGTTGTCAAAGACTTCATTTGCTCGGATCAACCATCAACATCCATGGAAGCAGCAGTCAGGAAATCAAATGACATATTTCATTAGGCAAATAATCTGCTGCACAAGACCTCATTAAAGTGTTGAAGAGCAAAGATGTCAGTTTGAGGACTAAGGTTCGACTGATCTAAGCCATGGTATTTTCTTAAATGTTTTATTGTGAATTATGTGATAGTTTACATGGGAGAACATTAGTTTTACATTCATTCTATCACATATCATCTCATTGCCATGGTTACAATCCCCTCCATGCAATCCTTCCCCCGTACTCCCCAGGTCTTCAGCACACAGTTGCTCGCCCTCTCTGGATCTAAAGTCTCCAGGTGCTCCATTGCTCCACGTCATCATCTCTGGCTCCATTTCAGGCATCACTGCTTCTCTGGGTAGGGTC
>NW_006408947.1:870145-871362 GCF_000296735.1 Chrysochloris asiatica | reverse complement strand
TAGTCTTATGTATTGCAGAGGCTCCGCAGGAAGCCTCCTTCACTGGGCACGTTGTAGCCCCATTTTAGGTATTCCAATCAGTTATAGGCAGAAGACGGTCTTACAAGCTTTCTATGGTGATGCTTTTCGCTATTCCTTTCTCTATCCCTCCAGTGTCTATTTTATACTATAATGCAAGGAAAACCAAGATTCAAAAGACAGCCAAGCATCTTAATATTATTTCCCCCTTTTCCACATTTCAACCAGCCATGGTATTTTCAATAACCTTATATGCATGTGAAATTTGGACAATGAATAAGGAAGACCGTAGAAGAATTGATACACTTGAATTATGGAGAATATTAAAAGTACCATGGACTATCAAGAGAACAAACCAGCATTAATAATATCAAAGTTCAAAAACAAATTCTGGCACCTAACAAAGCATTGTAAAACAAGCAGATGTGTGCACACTGAGTCCCTAGAACTAACATTCCCTATTTTGCAAAAAAGTAAAAATGTATGCTATGAAACCTGAATGTACACTAAACCTTGATGTGGTGCGTTTTTACTAAAAAGACGAGCTCAAAATTTGCAGAGATTGATTTCCCAGGTCACACTATCAGTCCTGGGAGTATTGCAGTGCCAGCCTCATCAACAAATTTGTCAAAATGTTCAGGGAGTGAACTGAAAACAAAATGTAAAGAGAAACACAACACTAAATATCAAAGAACTCAACACAAGGAAACAGACCTTGATTTGAGAAGCTGTTTACTAGAGAGAACTTCCAGCACACCAGGAAGGCAGGACACAGGAGCTCACTTCAGTACCAAACCTTTAATTTCACAATGTCCTGTGGGGGTGTCAGGAGGTAAGGTGCCTTTTTTTTTTAATGATTTATTGTGAATTATGTGATAGTTTACCTGGGAGAATATTACTTTTACATTCATTCCATCCTATATTGTCTCATTGCCAAGGTTACAATCCCCTCCATGCAATCCTTCCCCTGTGCCCCTCAGGTCTTCAGCACACAGTCGCTCTCCCTCTCTGGATCTAAAGTCTCCAGGTGCTCCATCGCTCCATGTCATCATCTTTGGCTCCATTTCAGGCATCATTGCTTCTCTGGGTAGGGTCCCGCTCTCTGCTTCTCTCCCTTGACGGTCCCAGGGACCTCCGCTCCTAGACTGAAAAGTTAATCACTCCCCTCCTTGCTATAAAATGTCTACCTTTACATTTCC